>NC_029789.2:73345232-73347653 GCF_000816755.2 Arachis ipaensis | reverse complement strand
AACTCCTCTACCAAACTAACAACAATTTCATTCAATTGCACTTGTCTCATACCACAACATGCCAATATATATATACTTATCATATGGTCATCTAGCATAAGTTTTCACGTGACAATATATATTACCTACGAGAAACTAAAACCATACATTGGACGATTCCTCGTAAAACTTGAAACGTCACAATTTGTCATCATTCCACACAACCCAAGCTTCCAAAGTCACACCAAACGGATCTTCAGCTCCCCAAAGTCCAATATCAAGTATCCAATACGACCAATTTATTTCCAAAACATATAATTCAATCTAATTGCCCAAAATAACACTAAAATTACCACAGGATTCACTAATTAGATAACTTGACAAGGATTATATGTTCTTCACCATACCAACGGAAGTTTTGGAACAAGGCCCGACAAGTCCACAAGGTTAATTTGATCCTAAAATATCAAAATCACATAATTCTTCAAAATAAATCCTCCAATTTTTGAAATTAGGAGTGAGTGGATGAGAAATAAATAGTGAGGTGCATTCCAATTGAGTAGTGGGCTTTGTAGAGCTCGAGGAACGGTGGATGCGTGGTTGCAAACGATGTGGCGATCGGAACTTCGGATTAAAAGTTGTGGCAATTTGAAGTTTAACAAAGGTTTGGGGTTCTTCATATGTTCTTCCCCCTTTTTGCCAAGTTTCCAACATGTTTCCCTTTGAGGGAAGGGACAAGAGCTGAAGCTCTTTCATTAAATGGGTATTCGGGTTGGGCCTTGGGCCCGATTTAACTGGTTTGGTCCGTTCGGCCTAATCTTGGGCCAAAATCTTTAAAATTAGTGTCAAAATTCATATTTTAATTATTTCTTCTATTCTAAACTATAAAATTTAATTTTCTAATTTCTTTAAATAATAATTTATTTATTAAATAATTATTTATTAATTTTTCAGGTTTTATAGTCCATTCCGATTACTCCGTATAACCTCCCGAACTGGGCCCCTACCTAAACTTGGTAGTCCCTATGGAAGGGATGTCCACTTTCGGTGCTTCTAAAAAGAACAGCAAAATGGCAGCATCGCATTGACCCGAGGTTGGCCACAGTTCTACTGGAGGTACCAAATAAATCTAGAGTCCATGCTTTTTTCCAAAAACAAGGGCAACTCTGATTTTCAAGTACGTATCTTTGACTTTGGTGGCCGTGAAAATACCTACCCGCCTTGACCATTCGAGGAACCGCCGTATGAAAAGCAAGGCACTTACCAGCGTGCCCACTGTATCAACAGTCCTTCCTCCAACAAGGCCAAAGCCATAGCTAAAAAATTCTCCACCAAATGGTCATTCTTTATGATAGACTTCACTAGCCACGGCTTGTCCTCCCACCTGTTGGTAAGCCAACTTAACTGCAACCTGTTCTTTTAATACTATTCTCCCAATATTATTTACCTGCACAAATTTTTTTTTTGTACGTGGCTTCGTCAATAGTATCTATCTCTTAATGATCTATTGTTATGCTACAATCAGCCAAATGTCCCACATCTGAGCTATTTTACTGGTCAAAGACACAAACTCATCCTTGCACACAGCCACATTAAAGTTGAAGCCACCTACACCAGATTTAGTGGTACATAAGACGGTAGCTTCGGGATCATTTTCGAAGGCTGGACATACTTTGCTAGCATGTACAAATTCAAGTCCAGAGGTGTTGGGGTGTTTAAGGTCATCTCAGTTGCGTTAGTCACAATACTGCAGGTTCGATGCCGCGATGAAGCTGGAAACTCATGAATCTTGCTATCTTTTTCTTATTAATCAGACATGTATTTTGTGAATTATGTTGGTATTCAACTTTTTAAGAATTTCATTACCTAAGGTACTCATTCTTCATAAAACAATATGCTTTGTTTTTTTGATACACAAATCACATATGCAGGTGCTTTGTTTAATAACAATATTCATGGCTGCTACTACAGCCTAAATTGCATTCCAGCATTCTTACTCAAACTCAATTTCATATTCAACCTTCTTTTTCGATTACACTAATTAATATTCATTTACTTCAATAGTATTCTCCATTATTAATTTTCTGCAACGCCATATCTTTTAGGTGTAACTTCAAATTACAATAACTTAAAAAAGATCAACAAATGTTTTATATACACCAAGCCCCAAATTAATATAATTCTTAAAATCACTTGGAATTTATTACAAAGTATTTTTCATCTCCTTCAAGCTTTTTCAAAAATAATTCATATGTCAATGTAAAAGATGAAGTTGTACAAGAGAGTTTGGGTAACGTCATTAAAATATGGAGTATTTTTTCGGTGGATTGTCGGTAGTAATTCAGGCTGCTTTTAGGGGGTATGGATTTATATTATAGTAGTTTTTGGGTGCTATGGGTGTGGGCCATGTGGCCAAATCCAAAAAAAAAAAATCCCCTATCA
>NC_029789.2:73340707-73344734 GCF_000816755.2 Arachis ipaensis | reverse complement strand
CGAATCACAATTATATTTAATGTTGGGTCAAATCTAACAATACTAACATCTTGTGTTCTGCAGCAATCTAGACCCTACATCAAAAATCTTTTTACATAGTGTTTTAAGGACCACATTATACTTTTCTCCCCAAAAGACATTCCCATGTTTTATATATATAAAATCTTTTATTTTTTCTTTTATTTTTTTTCATCTACTTATGTTACACATAAAAGACCTTTTTAAAACATTCCTATCTTTTGGTGTGTCTCGTAACATCATAACAACAAAAATAGGAATTAGAACATACCAATTAGTTTCAAATTTTCAAGAAAGATAATTCATATATAATCCATACATCCTTATTCCAATCTATTATAATCAAGGTTCTGAAAACCGGACCGGACCGGTCGGTTCGACCGGTTTAACCGCGAACCGGCGATACAAATGGTCCGGTCCTCCTTTAAAAACCGTAATAAGAAAAACCGTTCGAAAACCGGTAAACCGGTCGAAAATCGGCCGGTTAGGCCGGACCGGTAACCGGCCAGTTCTCTTAAAACGACGTCGTTTTTTACTTTTTTTTTAAAAAAAAAATAAAAACCCGATAACACTCGTTCTCCACCCCCTCTTTCCCCATTCACTCAGATTCACCTAATCACCTCACAACTCACTCCAAGGACTCCATCATCGCCAAACCCTAGCCCTAGGAATCCCGAACTGTAGCCCTCCATCGTCGCCGCCGTTCAGAGGTCGTCAGCGCCGCCGCCGTCCTAAGTCCTCAGGAACCCAGTAAGTCAGCAGGTCTCTTCGTCTTCGCTGGCTTCTCGAACCAGGTGAGTGCTCCTCGTCTTCATCTTCTTTGAGCTTCTTCTTCAATTTTTGATCCATATTGTTTCAATTCTTCTTGGGTCTTGGTTTGAAGTTTGGTTCTTCTTCTTCTTTGGTCTTCAGTCTTCGTTTTTCAGACTTCAATCTTCGTTCTTCGTTCTTTATTCTTCGGTCTTCCTTGTATGTATGGTTCTGATTGCTGTGGAAATTCGTTCTTTGTTCTTCAATTCCTTGTATCTATGTTCTTCCTTGTATGTATGTTTGGATTGGTTGCTAATGCTGAAAACTGTCTCTGTTATGTGATTTGTATCCAGAACACCTAATAGGCTAATATTGCTGTTTTAGTATTTGCTGTTTTGTAATTCTACCTGTTACTCTATTTTGGTCTAGAACACCTAATATGCTAGACAATTGTAACTATTACTCTGTTTTGGTCCAGAACACCTAATATGTTGAAAACTTACTCTATTATGTAACTGTTACTCTGTTTTAGTGTATTGTTGTTTTGTTAATGCTGTAAACTTGTAATGTTTTGCAATATTGTTGAATGCTGTAGGCAGAATTTAGATATGGTCTTGTTAATTTCATATCTGTTTTTAATGCTGAAAACTTACTCTTCTTGGGTCATGGCTCCTGTTTTTAATTGTTGATGGCTCCTGCTTTAGGTTAAGAATATGGTTAATCATTGTGTTGTGGCTCCTGTTTTTAATTGCCGATGGCTCCTAACTTGTTATTGTTCATTGTGTTGTGGGGCTATTTTTAATTTCATATATGTTTTTCATTGTGTTGTAGTTGCTGGTTTTGCTTTGATTTGTAGTTGCTGGGTGAAGGTTTAGTATTTTGTAATTGCTGGCTTTGTTTTCTAATTGTTGGTTTTGCTGATGGCTCCTAATTTTTTTGTTCAAATTTGCTAATGGCTTTGATGTGTAGTTGCTGGTTGTGCTGGTTTTGCTAGCTTTATTTGTAATAGCTAGGTGAAGGTTTAGTGTTTTGAATGTCTGATATTCTGATTTGTGATTTTTGAATCTGAAATTAATTAAATCATTGATTTTGTATTGTTGAAATTGTTGATTAAAATGGATTTGTTATGCTGTTGTTGCCGTTTTTTAATTTTTAAGTATGATGTTTTTGAATTTTTGTTGAAATAGTTATTGATTTCAGGGTTTAGAGTGATTATTTGTTGCTAGTATTTAACTTTTGTTGTTGTTAAGTTCTGTTAAGTTGCTACATTCAAACGTGCATTGGCCCATTCATCTTCACTTGCAAATTGCAATAACAAAAAGCTTCTCATTTGATGATCCATTAACTACCTCATTTTCTGGTACTATTCCTTTTGTTATTGCTTTAGCTGAAGAAATTGGAGGGGCTGGATGAGGAGACATTGATGCCTCGGAAAGACACCACTACCATTAACATATCCTTGTTACTTGAAGGTTTCTTTAGCACAATAGTTGAAATCACAATCATAATTACATAATATATTTAAATAGTTATCCCAAAACAAAAAAAAAAAACTCACAAGAACATCTTGAGGTTTTGATGATTGATAAATCTTTATGTTGACATTTAATATTTGAAATTTCTTTATACTATTTAATTTGAGTTTGTATATTAATAAGATTATATGAATTTGATTGATGACATTTAATGTAGTTTTTTAAATTTGAAAACTATTTTAATATTTATATTATACTATAATTATATTTTAGGATGTTTATTTATAATTTATTTATTATTTTATTTTAAAACGGTTTTTCCGGTTAAACCACCGGTTGGACCGGTTAGACCAATAAACTAGTGAACCAGTAGCTAGAGCGGTTTAATGACCGGTCCGGTTTTCCGAACCTTGCTCCACATAAAAAAGAACAATATATAAAATAATTGGGTGCAAATTTTTTTTTTTAAAAAAAATATATCTACCTTACAACTTTAATACTCCTCATTCCTTCTATTTCTTCTTTTTTACTTCTTTCTCTTCCTCATATAATGTGTGTATATATATTGATGAATGAGAAAGAATATATAAGATCCCATGGCTGGCACTATGGGTTCCATCCCATTAGAAAACTACAATATCAGAAATAAATAATCTTTTATACTAAGCATTGTACACTACACTACCACTACAATATTAACAACAAAAAATATTGATTACACCGTCAAAAATTAATATTAGCAACAAAAAAATAATGTTCAACATAAAAAAAAAAATCTGCCATGAATTTAACTACTTTCTCCTAATAATAATTGAAAACATGTTTAGACTCGGGAATGCACACTACATTATTAAAATAAAAGATGTAGTTCAACATTATTAGATAACATACATTATTATTACCAAAATATAGAAATCAGAAATAGAATTATATATATAGAATATCAGAACTAGCCTAACTATTTTTTCAGGATGACTGACATCACCAACTTCTTCTTCACTATTTCTCCTCGACAAATTGCTTTTTCACAAAACCTACAAATTAAACATATAAAAGTTTGTTTGATTGTGTAAGCATTTTTATTCCGTTTATTAATTTAGGAACATGGATCATGAAATTTTAGGTATTCTTGTTTGCTTTCAATACCGAAATAGAACGTATGCATATTATTTAGGCGAGTTCTCTAGTAGCCAAGATTTTGAGTGACTAACGATGACTAGAAGTTTACCAGCGTGTGATTTGTCTATTGAGTTTTTTTTTCTCTTTTGAGAGGTCTAAATTTAATATTTTAAAGATGTTTCATTGTACTCATTATGTCACAATCCTAATAAAATTTTTGGAATCATTAAGAGGTAGAGAGTATAGCCACAAAGTGAGAGAAAAGAGAAAAAAATAAAATTTTTATTTTTACGCAAAATAATAAATTTTAAATGACAGTTCCATTCATTCACGGTTGAATCGGCTTAAGGTGCTACAAAAGACGGTAACTTTCACTCTTTTATGGCAGTGGCAATATTGGAAAAGCAGGCACAAAACCTGGTTTTCCGATGTGGGTCTTATAGGGCACAGATCAAAACCAAACAAAAAAAATTGTTTCATAAAATTATACAGCCCAGAAAAATAATATAATACTAAATGTAAAAATCCACCAAGAGGCTTTGGGCATATTAGATCATATCTATTTTAAAAATGAACTAAAAATAAATGCCAACGGGGATAAAATGATCATGTAATAATTGCAATATTCCTAATTAATAGCAAGCGCCTTTTAACCTATTACATTA
>NC_029789.2:73336554-73340308 GCF_000816755.2 Arachis ipaensis | reverse complement strand
ATATTTTAAATTTTTTTCATGTTTTTTTTTATTTTTGAAATAAATGGTAACTTGGTAATAGATTATACTCTATCCTCTAAAATAAAATCTAAAATTTAAAAAATCAAAATCTATATTTTAAAACTTAAAT
The DNA here is from genome assembly GCF_000816755.2 of Arachis ipaensis. Taxonomy (NCBI): domain Eukaryota; kingdom Viridiplantae; phylum Streptophyta; class Magnoliopsida; order Fabales; family Fabaceae; genus Arachis; species Arachis ipaensis. The sequence continues at coordinate 73,340,178 of NC_029789.2, read as the reverse complement.
AAAACTAAATGACAACGGAGATAAAATGATCTATATGATGATTGCGATATTCATATTCAATTAAGCAACGTATTTAGGTCTTCTTTGTATTACACCAAGATACCTAATTAATTTCTTACTTAACAAATTAAAATCATCAAAATTAGTCCAACCACTTTAATCGTTAGTGTAGGTTGGTGACTTTGGAATGACTTATACTTTTAATGTAATATATTTATTAAAAAAATTTCCCCAACAAAGAAAATAAATAAAATAATAGTGGCTGAACTTCTAAACTTCAACGAAGAGCTTTCTAACGAATAGCTTTCTATTTTTTTTTTTTAAATTGATGTCGCATCTTTAGTATTTTTTTATTTTAATTTTTTGTTTTATTAGGTTTATTTATAGTTTCATCTTCTAATCTCATTATTTTTAAATATCTTTTGTTATTAAGATATTTGTTAAGTGTTTTCAAGGAAACATGGTTAAAAAAAAGAGAAATTAAGTAGCAAAAAAACTTATTCAAAAGGACAAGCATTGCATCAAAAGCCAAAAGCTAAGCACGTAAGGATGGCTATTCATGTAGAATCAGGGCGTGCAACGCACCCTAAAGAAAGAAAGTGGCGTGCAACAACACTAGAAGAAATACAAGGTGGCGTGCCACGCCCTGAGGGGAACAAGCAGGGGCGTGCCACGCCCAAGAACAAGAATTAGGGGGCGAGCAACGCCTGGAGCAGGACGTGCCACGCACTGGAGGAAGATAAGCTAAGCGTGCCACGTCCTAGAAGAAGCCAAACCCCTAGAAAGCAAATTTATAAATGTTGTCAATCTAGACTTCTTTATACTCAAGTGATCATAACTTGAGCTAGAGAAGTTCAAATGAGGCAGTTTCAGTGGCGTTAAAAAGCTAACATCTTGAGTTTCAAAGCGATATGCATATGTCTATAGTGGACGTTTAGTTTCAGCCGCACATGACCCTCATCTTTTCAGCTCGTAAAACAACGCTCCAAGAAAAATAATGCATGATGTGCCATGCCCAAAACTAGCGTGTAATGTCTTGGAAGAAGGCCAAGGGCTGCGTTACACGCCCAAACAGCAAGTGGCATGCCCAAGATTTAAAGTGACATGCCCAAGAGCCCAAATTACACGCCAAGCAAGCCCACTCTCCCCTGGAAGATGTAATTTTGGTTAAGATTGTGGAAGATTCTATAAGATAGGATTTGATTTGAATTAGTTTTGATTAGGATTTGAATTATTGTTATTGCCTATCTTATTCTTCCTAAAAGATAAGATAAAGATTTAGTTTTTGAATATGAATTTTAGGTAAACCTAGGATATTGTTGGGCCTTAGTGCCAAGTGTCTAGTGAGGACGGCGATACCTAACGCTCACTTGATACTATAAGGACGGCTCAGTGAGGACGGCGATACGTAACACTCACTGAAGACTGGAAGGAAGGTTCCCCCATGAGGACGGTAATGCGTAACGCTCATGGAGGGGATGTTCGCTGAGATAAGGACGACGGTACGAAACACTTATCTTAGGACCAGTGCCGGAAATCGGGCTACAAACTGACACATGAGCTCATGGCTTGTATAATACTAGACATGCATCATCCTTGTTTACGCATTTGCATTTGATTGTGTTTTCTATAATTGTATGTGCTTGTGATTGGATTCTGTACTCTATAATGGTTGAATTGAATTGTACTTTGTTGACTGTTATTGCTGACCAAATATATAAAGTGAATATAACTCTACACCCCGACCCTACTAAGAACTCCCTAGTTCTTACCCCCTATTTTCACCCCTTTCAGCTACAGGTGCGAAGGTTTAGTGCAGAGTTTCAGGAGCATAGAAGATTATACTCACGAGTTAAGTTCTTAGATTTTATTTTCCCCTCGTCGTTTATTGTTTTTAGTTTTTAGAGGGGATAGGACTTGTATTTGAAAATCTTGAAATAAGTCTATGTATATAATGCTATGTGAATATATATCTTTGTAATTAAGTGATTAAAAGCAAAATCTTTTCGTTTTCTTAATTAAACTTTCGGTTCGTACTCGTGAAGGCTCAATATTAAATAAACATAGTATATAATTAAAGAAATAGAGGTAAGTAGTGCTTGGACTTTTAATGTGGTCATGAGGTGCTAAAAGATAGGATGTTACACCACCGTTCTCTGTGAGCCAGATCCTCCACCGCCGGCTGCGCTCAACTCTCCACGTGGATTTAGGGAAGGAGAACCTCCACCGCGAGCCAAGTCTACACCAGTGCGATGTTTGCCACTCTTTCTGCCGAGGCGCACTCCGACGAGCCACCTCCACCACTGCAACCTCTACCTCCACTGTTGCTCCACTGTTCTTGCTCTGAGGTTGGTTTTGGGATTTTGTCAATTTTCAATTTAATGTTGTCTGGTTTAAATTCATTATGGTTTAATTAGATTTTTATTTTTTGTTAGTAATTTGATTTAGTTAAACTACTTTTTGCTATTAGGTTGATTTAGAGTAAAATTAGATTTTTTTTATTAGGATTTCTCTTGGTTCATAGGTAATTAAGCATGCTATTGTGATTCTTGGGTTTGTAATTTAAATTTGTTTAGGGTTCATTGACTGATATTCTGCTGAACACTATAATATAGGTTTGAATCACTTTCAAAGTTAGTTCAGTTTAGTTTTCTAATCTTAGTGAATTTAGGTTGATTAATTTAGATTAGGTTTAATACATTAGGTTTTAAATTATTGAGGTATTTGGAATTTACTCATTTTCTTATTTCTTATGTTGATGACTATTTCACTGAGAAATTTTTGCTGAGATTGTTTGCTAATTGTTTAGTTTTAGTTTAATTTAGTTTAGGTTTGATTAGAATTTCAATTTCAATTTCAATTTCAATTTTGAATCAGTTTCAAAGTTAGTTTAGGGTTAGTTTTCTAACCTTAGTGGATTTAGGTTGATTAAGTTAGGTTAGATTCAATACATTAGGTTTGAATTGTTGAAGTGTTTGGAATTGTCTAATAATGTTAATTGCTACGTTGGCGACTGTTTTGCTAACAAATTGTTGCTGAGATTACTTGATAATTCGATATTTGCAGACATGTTGACAAGGAAAGGTGCTGTGGATCAGGTTGCTGGTCGTAGTCATAGCCGTGGTCAGGGTAGAGGGAGGATTTCTTCCAGTACCCCCAGGACTTTTGGATCTTCTTTTCTACTCCGACCATGCTGGTGATGCCATAGGTTATGGGTTTAGCGGACCAGCCATTCATCATGGTCCCTAACCTCAATTACGTGCCTCCATCCATGGCGTTGACGCTGCCTCGTACCACTCAGTAGCCCACATCCGCAGTGACACCACCTCCAGGGACGGATGTAACACTCTACCACACAGAACCTTATGTTTAAGTCGTAAGACAGAGGTGATGAGGTATTACGACCTCTAAAAACAAAATTGTATATATATAATAATAGTGAAAAAGATTTTTAACTAGGAGCCTTTGAAGAAAATGGTAAATCAAAATTGCTAAATTGAAAAGCGCAAAACTCACAAATACGATAACGAAAGTGAAGCGAGGTAAAAGAAAACTAACACGGGTATATATATACAGAAGAGTGCCAAAATTCAGATAACAAAGCTCAAAACTCAGTTTGCGAAG
>NC_029789.2:73277184-73336417 GCF_000816755.2 Arachis ipaensis | reverse complement strand
TATAATAGTGTGAAAAATATTTATAACTAGGAGCCTTTGAAGAAAAGGGTTAAGCAAAATCGTTAAATTGAAAAGCGCAATGATAACGTAAGCGAATCGAGGTAAAAGATAAACTAACACAGACATATATACAGAAGAGTGCCAAAATACAGATAACAAAGCTCAAGACTCGGTTCGCGAAGGTAACCGGCCCGAGCATATAAGTATACATACATATATATAAATATATATATATATATATATATGAGAACCCAAAAGACAAAATCCAAAATGACAGAGTTACAGAACCTGTTTCTCCAAAATAACCTCTAAGAGGAGTTAATACATCATATATATAGAAGTGGAGATAATAAGTATCTATGTAAGTACAGATAAACAAAATAAAACCCCGAGAGATAAAGATCTTTACTAAATCAGAAGCTTCCAGCATGTCTCAGCGAAGAGCCTCACGTCCTGCTTCTGAAAACCACAAAATCCGCATGGGTGAGAACCAGGGGTTCTCAGTATCGTAACCGTGCCTACATATCTAACATATAATGTCCTGGGAAAGTCGAAGGCAATCCTAGAACTTCCAACAGATAATTAAAGCTTATAAACATAACTAAACCATGTGAAAGTAAGAGGCAACTAGCTAAGGGTCTTCGGTATATCTAAAACTCTCCTTTCCAACTCCTCCAAACCTCCCAACCACCACCGGAAGTTGATATTACAAACACAATTATTTCAAGCAAGGAAATCGCAAATAGAAAGCAGATATAGAAATTAAACAAGTAGCAAGTAGTTATGCAATCAATTAGGCATTCCAAAATAGAACACACCCAACAAACACATAAATGCATATGATGCATGCCTGTCCTAGTGGCTAATGAGTCTCATCTGTCGGTTATAAAGCCATCCCGATAAGTCCTGGTAGCTAACCATTGGACTGTCCCTCTGTTGTGTATCTCTAACTCGAGTTATTCACAATCATAATCATAATCATAATCATAATCATATAACACCCTCACTGGTGTTTATTCATGGGGGCGAGCTCATCTGAAACTTTCACAGTGTCCGGCCACACTTACAACATAGGGTCAGCAGAGTATCGAGTCTTAACTTGGAGCATGTGGTGGTTAGCCACTGTTTTCACCTAGGAAAATTCGTATCTCAAATGTTTGGAAGTGCAACAATCACATTTTCATTCAACAAGCATATATGCATTCATACTCAGCCATAATTCATTATTAATACAGCCATTCAGCTCGTAACATAATCCATGACCATCCATAATTCATTATCACATACAATCATTTGTCTCATATCATACACAATACTTCCACCAACATCCTTAGCAACTCATACAATCATCATTTATCATGGTTCATCATTAATTTTCCCTTTACTTCATCCATAAGTTACCACATTTCCTAGCTTCTTCTCATTACTAGGCATACTATAAAGATTTAAGACTAAAAGGATGAAAATTAGAGGCTTAGAGGGTTGAAATTTGGTTTGAAAAACACAATACTCATATTTACTGAAAACAGGGACACGCGTACACGTGGGTCATGCGTACGCGTGAGCGCGCGTTTGGACCAAAACGCGTACGCATTACCGTTACCGCGTATGCATACGCACAAAATAGAATCGAATGTCCGCATACAAGGGGTTTTGCATACGCAAAACTTCAGGTCACGCGTACGCGTGGGCCACCCGTATGCGTGAGCATGTATTTGTGCTCATTTCGTGTACGTAGCTCCATTCCTGCGTACGCAAACGCGTCAAACAGAAGCGCATGTTCGCGTATGGAATGTATATGTACGCATATAATGCAGCAGCTCTAAAAAGCTGCTAAGTCCAGAAATTTCAGTTTGTACACCAAACTTTGATCGAGCATAACTTCCTCATTTTAAAACATTTTTCCTCCATTCTTCGAACGACATGAACATCTCAGACCAAATTTTCTTTCTAAATGAGTTTGAAATAAATCAGAGGTCCGAAGACCAAGTTATGCTCTGTCAAAGTTGGGCTAAAATCATAATTTTTAAGAAACTTGCAAAACCTCAATTCTCAAAATACACCAATTCCAAATCCTTTTTAAACCAACTCAAACTTACCAATTCAACATCAAACATTCTCATTCCGTGTAATTAACTTCTTCATTATATCCACATCCAACCAATTCTTCATTTTCATTAAGTTCCAACCCAATATTTCTAATTTCACAATAGTCAACATAACTCATCAATATCCATATCCAATCTAATATCAACTTCAAATTCATCAACCATCATACACAACCTAATCAATATCATGAACAATTCACATATTCATAAACAATAGCACCAATACAAAATCTCCAAGGATATTAACCACATACATAATCACTTTTAACCAAACAACAACATCAACAGTTTAATTCCTATCTTTGGGTCACTAGCCTAAGTTTTCACATTACATTACATTTTAGATAAAAGAAACCAAAACCATACCTTGGCTGATTTCCCACTCAACCCAAAACACCTCTAATTCACTTATCCTCAAGCTTCCAAGGCCTCAACACCACACCAACAGATTTTTCAAGAATATAATTCTACTTCCAAGCTTCCCAAAACCTCAATCAAGCTCCAATATACATACTTATACTACTTAATTCACAATATCACATTCAAACATAACAACTTAATACTCATACACAATAAATCAAGAATTCCACAAGGGTTAAAAATTCTTACCATACTCACGGGCCAAAGAGGCAAGACTAAGCATTTTCCTCAAGTTAAAGGGATCCTATAACATCTAAGAGCTCAAAATCTCAACACTTTCACTCAAGATTTTCGAAATTAAGGGCTGGGAAAACAAGTGAGAAAACGTGGCTTACCTCTTGAACAATGTTATGGGCTTTGTAGAGCTCGACCCTGCAGTCGCATGGCCGCAAACGGTGCGGCGATCGAAGCTCGGAGTAGCAAGATATGGTGATTCGAAGTTTCACCAAGGGTTTGCTCCTTCTTCCTCCACCCTTCTATGTTTCCCAGCATGCTTGGCTTATGGGAAGGGGAAGAAGAGCTGAGCTCTTTTGTTTTGATGAGTTTGGGTTGGGCCAAGCGTCAGTTCAGCCCAATCTTGGGCCAAATTCTTTAAAATTAGTATCAAAATTTTTGTTTTAATTTTTTCTATCACATTAAAACTATAAAATTTTATTTTCTATTTTTTTAGAATAAACTTTAATTTCTTGGTTAATTATTCATTAATTAGCCGGGTTTTACAATGGATGCCATGGCCCCAGAGTCTAGCCACGGAAGTGAGGCAGTAGCTGATGCCCCTCCACTTCCTCCCACCACACAGTTGCATAATTGACCTGATGGTGGCATGGGGTAAGTATCACTTTCAATGCTCATGTATTTCTTATTTATGGTTATCGCTGAAAGTGCCTGGATTGTTTCTAGTTTAGTTGATTTAATTGTTAATTACTAGTTATTGTTTTCTAGTTTAAATGATTATGATTCCTGTTAATGCTAAAATTTTTTGAAACAAGATTTCTGTTTAGTAGATTTAGGTTGATGTGGATTCCTAGTTATTGTTTTCTAGTTTAAATGATTATGGTTCCTGTTAATGCTGAAAGTTCCTGAAACTTGATTCCTATTTGGTGGATTTAGGTTGATGTGGATTAGTAGTTATTATTTTCTAGTTTTCATGATTATGATTCCCGTTATTGCTGAAAGTTCCTGAAACCTGATTCCTGTTTAGTGGATTTAGGTTGATGTGGATTGCTGGTTATTATTTTCTAGTTTAATTTTCATGATTATGATTCCTGTTATTGCTAAAAGTTTTTGAAATGATTCCTATTTAGTGGATTTTGGTTGATGTGGATGGTTGATTATTGTTTTCTAGTTTTAATAATTGTAATCCCTATTATTGCTGAAAGTTCCTGAAACCTGATTCCTCTCAGTTGTACAAAGACAAATAATGCAAACAAGTAATACACCAGTAATACAACTAATGCAAGTAAGAAAGTAGCAGTTAAGCATGTAACATATTTAATTAGGCAAACTCATATAATTAAGTAAACCCAAATAATTCAAACACATACGAATGATGTATGCCTGTCCTATGGCCAATGAGCTCATCTGTCAGTTATACAGCCAACCCGACACACCTGGTAGATAACCCAGATATCGTCTCTCAACACAAAGAGAATCCTCAACCTTCAAGGAGGAAATTCTCAACCTCCCATTTTAGAGAAAGACTGTGATGTAATGATAGGAAATTGATAAACCCCAATTTTAGGATTTATCTTGTGTTGAATTTAGAGAATTTTATCAACTTTTCTCATATTTATCCAATAAAATAGCATGGTTTTGTGAATTTCTTCTAAACTGTGCTTAAGAGTGAAAACATGCTTTTTAAGCATTAAAATTGCTAAATTTAATTTACTTTAATCCCATTCGATGTCTTGATATATTTTTTGAGTCATTCTAGGTTTATAAGGCAAAGATTGGATTGAAGAAGTGCAGAAAAAGCATGCAAAGTGGAGAATTCATGAAAAAATGAAGTTTTAGAAATTTTCCATGCAAGGCATACGTGTGACCCACTCGTACACATGACTAGAGTTCGTTAAGCGACGCGTACGTGTGACCCACGCGTACGCGTGATACTTGTCACGTGACCTCATTAAAGGAACATGCTGGGGGCAATTTTTGGGGCTGCAGAAGCCCAATCCAACTCATTTCTGAAGCTATTTGATGCAGAATTCAGAAGGGAACAAAGGGAGAGAAATTAGTGTAGGGTAGAAACATGCTTTACGTAGTTTTTCTAGAGAGAGAAGCTCACTCTTATCTCTAGAATTAGGGTAGATTAGGTTAATTTCTCTTAGATTTAGGGTTTAAATGTTGTTTTCACTTAGTTTTCATTTCAATTTCTTGTTCTTATATCTTTGTTCTCTTAATTCTTCTTGTTGATTTCTCATTTTGGTTACTTTTATGTTGATGAACTCTTGTTAATTTTCATTTTTATTTAATGCTACTTTGATGTTTTTATGTTTATTGATGTTTATTTCAGTTGGTATTATTATTTTCTTGCATTTGGTAGTAGTAGATTTTATTATTCTTGTCCTTCTACCATGCTTTCATTTTATGCCTTCCAAGTGTTTGACAAAATGCTTGGTTGGGTTTTAGAGTAGATTTTGTACATTCTTTGCTTGGAAAGAGAAATTAGGTAATCTTGAGTCATTAATACCCAACTTATGTTGGTGATCTATAGTTGTTAGTTAATATTGTTTCCATTGACGCTAATCTCTTGCTAATTCAATTAGTAAGTTGATTAAGAGTTATGGATTGAGATTAACTAGTCTTAGTTAGTTAATATTGTTTCCATTGACGCTAATCTCTTGCTAATTCAATTAGTAAGTTGATTAAGACTTATGGATTGAGATTAACTAGTCTTATTTGATTTTCTCCCGATGTTGGAGATAATGAAATAGGATTATCTCTTGGTAGTTATTGTGTTATGATTAATGACTAGGATAGAAAACCTTGATTCTCAATTCTTGCCATGAATGCCTCTTTAGTAATTGTTATCATTACTTGTTTTCTGATGATCGGAATTCACTCCCCACAACAAATGATGAATCCGTTCTTTTGGCAAGTGCACCAAAATTATCGTCAAGTAATAACCCATAGTGGAGTGGGATCGTATCCACAGAGATTGGTAGATTTGAGCAATTTTAATCAATTGGTGAATTAGTTAAGCTGAGAAATATAGAGTGTGTTTGCAGAATTGTAAATGAACAGGGAAGTAAATGACTCAAAAATAAAGAGAAGCAGTAAAGTGCAGAAACATAAATGACTTAATTATAAATGGGAATGGGGATCGACAGAATATAAAGAAAGCTATAAAGAAGGTGGAAGATAAAAATAATGGAAATTCATTGATATCAGGAGACGTTGTTCTTTTTGGATTAAATCCAGTTCATCTCATCTTCAATCATGCAACTCATTGACCTCTTGGCAATCATGATTGATTGAACCCCAATCCCTTGGTGATTCAATCTCTCAGATCTTGATCAATAGCCAATTCCTTGGTCTAATTGCTCATGAAGAAAGATATGCTTGATCCCTGGTTATACCACACATCATCATAGGTCCAAGTAGAGGGAGGATTATAAGTCACCATATCCAAACACCAAAACCCAGATCCTACTCAAGTGTGAGAAGGAATTTCTAGCATGGTTTCATGTTTCCTTTTCCAAGGTTCCCATGAAACCCATTTTGCATTCAACCTCTTTCCCAAGATGATTGAACACTAACATTAAAACGAAATTCCTTCTAGCAAATCAAAGAGAAGATGAAGAGAAGAATAAATTTACTATCATTAATCCATCAAGTACAACAGAGCTCCCTCTCTCAATGAGAGGGAATTTAGCTGCTCATAGCTCAAGAGAAAAGTACTAGAGATGAAAGAGATAATGTGAAAAGTAAATCTAACTATACTTTAACAAAGCTACTACCTAACAACCCAAAACAACAATCCCTTCTTAGTATTTTCAGGGGTTATTTATACTACTCCTAGCACTAGAATAAAGAAAATACAAAAGAGAAAAGAAAATTACAATATGGAGGGAAAAAAACTCAATAAATGTGACCTTCTAGGCTGGCGTGTGACAGGCGTTTAAGTGGCGTGCCACGCCTAGCCTCCAATTTGGTTTGGCGCACCACGCCCAGCTCTTCAAGTGACACGCTCCATATGTTGGTGTCCCTGGCGTGCCACGTCTTCGAGCCCAAGTGGCACGCCCAGGGTCTTCTTAAACTTTGGTTGGCCTGGTGTGCCACGCCTTCGAGCCCAAGTGGCACGCTCAGGCCTTTTCCTTCTTCTTCTCCTCTCTGAAAAGTTGAACTGGCGTAGCACGCTCAGGGTCTGGCGTGCCACACCCATTATGTGTGCTTGGTTCTTCTTTCAAGTCAATTGAACTAGCGTGGCACGCCTAGGGTCTGGCGTGCCACGCCCCTTGTATGTACTTCACTCTCTTTTTGGGATTATAGAACTGGCGTGCCACGTCCAGTGTGTGGCGTGCCACGCCCAGCTTTCTTCCTTGGTCCAGTAGCTGGCGTGCCACGCCTGGGTCTTCAAGTGGCACGAACAAGTGAGGATTGAGAGCTGGCGTGCCACGCCTTCGACACCAAGTGGCACGCCCAGCTTTGCTTTGGCCTTCTTTAGTGTTGGCGTGCCACGCCTGGGTCTTCAAGTGGCATGCCCAAGTGATGATTTAAAGCTGGCGTGCCATGCCTTCGACACCAAGTGGCACGCCCAGCTTTGCTTTGGCCTTCTTTAGTATTGGCGTGCCACGCCTGGGTCTTCAAGTGGCACGCCCAAGTGAGGATTGAGAGCTGGCGTGCCACGCCTTCGACATCAAGTGGCACACCCAGCTTTTTGGACCTTCAACCTCTTCTCTGAAAACTTGTACTAGCGTGCCACGCCTTGATGCTCAAGTGGCACGCCCACTTGAATGTGGCTCCTTTAAGCTTGGCGTGCGACGCCTGGGTCTTCAAGTGGCACGCACAAGTGATGATTTAAAGCTGGCATGCCACACCTTCGATACCAAGTGGCACGCCCAAGTGGTTGTCCCTTCTGGATTGATGAACTGGCGTGCCACGCCCAATGGTTCAAGTGGCACGCCCATAGTGTGTGATGGACTTGGCGTGCCACGCCCAGCTTGGCATGCCACGCCCCTTTAGTAGCCTTCAGCATTGCTCTCTGGAAAACTATATTGGCGTGCCGTGCCCAACTTCTGGCATGCCACACCCATGTAAAAGATCCAATCATGCTTCTCTGGAAAACTATACTGGCGTGCCACGCCCAGCTTCTGGCGTGCCACGCCCATTTAAAGGCTTTGAGAGTTCTCTCTGGAAATCAATACTGGCGTGCCACGCCTAGCTTCTGGTGTGCCACGCCCATACAATTTCATGGCGTTTGTTCCAAGTGGCACGCCAGTTTCACACGCCCAGCTTTGTTTTGTTATTTTCTTCCCTTTTTGTTGCTTTTTTCACCTGAAATTCAGCACAAACCCATTTCAAAGCAATGTACCATAATATTCATCAAATAGTTCATGAATTGCAATGATCAAATGAGATTATGCTCTTTTATGGTCCTTTTTAGGCAAGAAAAAATGGGTAAATGATGCAAGTCATCACAACACCAAACTTAAGCTTTGCATGTCCCAAGCAAATCAATGTGAGTAGTTCTTAAATGGATTGAGACTTGACCTTGAATGGATGCAAACATTACCAAGGATAAGGCTAAGTGTTTAACACATGTATGAATATTTTTTTTTGTTTCAATGTCACAAAGAACTCCTAGATCCTTGAGGGTTCTTCCAAGTATATGCCTCAGGGGTTCTTTTTATTGATTGTCACATTGAAGTAGTAAGAGTTATTCCATTTTCTTTTGGTTGTTCTTTCCTTTTCAATTTTCCTTTTTCATTGACCACGACTCTAAATGTTTTGTCTCAAGACGACCCTTTAGTTAGGCTTTCAATTAGCACTCCCAAACCAGTTGGCTTTAGGGTACTAGGTGTTGAAACACCCCTAAGAATTTACTTGCCCAAGTCTCTTTTCTTGACACATCTTCACCACAAGCATCTACTAGGATTTATAACCTTTTCACCTCTTTAGTGTTTCCTTTCATCCTAGTAGTTGATGCTCAGAGCCTTGGGTCTTTATTGCTTACTACTTCTTGGTTCTATGGATATTCAAGGAACACCCCTTAGCCTCTACTTGTCATACCTCCCAAGCCTAGTTGCTTTTCATGACTCATTTTCTTTTCAATTCATTCAAGTTTCTACACTTAGTTCCTTATCTCTTAGTTTTTTTGAGCAATCCCACTTGGTCTTAGTCTCTTTTACTCTTATTTTGATAAAACTTGAAATAACATTGCATTTTCTTTCTTGTAATATAAAGGACTCATAAAAGACTTCAGGACATAAGAAAACTAAGCATTAAACATAAACTATCCTAACATTGCAACTTATTATTAAACAGAAATTTAAACATGAAGAAAACTAAACAGAATTTCATAAACTTAAGAGTGTCAACCATAGGACTTAACAACCTTGAGCAGCTTCAGTTCATTGGCCCTTTTCCTTTGTCTTTCTTTTTAGAGCCCAGAATGCTCTATGTTCAAGCTCAACTAGTAAGTGACAAGCCTTACCATACACCAATTGGTATGGAGACATCCTAATAGGTGTTTTGAAGGCTGTCCTATAGGCCCATAATGCATCATCCAGCTTCTTAGACCAATCCTTTCTTGAGCTTCCAACAGTTTTTTTAAGAATTCTTTTGAGCTCCCTGTTTGAAATCTCAGCTTGCCCGTTGGTCTGTGGCCACTTTGTGCTTTATCCCATATTTAAGGAGGAGTGCTTCAAGTTGCCTATTGCAGAAGTGTGTCCCTTTATCACTAATAAGGGCTCTAGGAACTCCAAATCGACTGAAGATATTTTTTCTCAAGATGTTCATCACAACCTTGTTATCATTTGTTGCTGTGGCTATGGCTTCTACTCACTTTGACACATAATCTACAGCCACTAATATATAGTTGTTTGAGTATGAGGAGGGGAATGGCCCTATGAAATCAATTCCCCACACATCGAACAACTCCAATTTCATTATAAATTTCTGTGGCATCTCATTTTTCTTGGGTAGACTTTCAGCTCTTTGGCATTCATTGCATCTTGCTACCAAGTCCTTTGCATCCTTGAACATTGTTGGCCAATAGAACCCACATTGTAGCACCTTGACTGCAGTTCTTTCCCCGCTAAAATGGCCCCATATGCAGATCCATGACATTACCAGAGTACTTCTTACCCTTCCTCATGGGAAATATACCTTCTCAATATCCCATCAGCACACTTTTTGAACAAATAGGGCTCATCCCAAATATAGTGTTTAGCATCTTTGATTAGCTTTCTCCTCATGTGTTTGTTGATGTTTGTTGGTAGTTCTCCAATAGCCTTGAAATTGGCTATGTCTGCAAACCAAGGAGCTTCTTAGATCATCATCAACTGCTCATCAGGAAAGCTCTCATTCACTGTAAATTGGTGTGCCTCATCTTCTTTTTGTGGGATCCTTGATAGGTGGTCAGCCATTTTATTCTCTGCTCCACTCCTATCTTTAATTTCAATGTCAAACTCTTGGAGTAGCAGGATCCACCTTATTAGTCTGGGCTTGGACTCTTGTTTGGTAAGCAAATATTTGAGTGCTGCATGATCAGTGAATACAATTACTTTAGAGCCAATAAGATATGATCTAAACTTGTCAAAAGCAAAGACAATGGCAAGTAATTCCTTCTCTATAGTGGTATAGTTCCTTTGATTCTCACTAAGGACTTTGTTGGCGTAATAAATAATATGCACTAATTTGTCCATCCTCTGTCCTAAAACAGCACCAACAGCAAAGTCAGATGCATCACACATCAACTCAAAGGGTAGATCCCAGCAGGGTGGTGCTATGATAGGTGCAGAGGAAAGTTTGTTCTTAAGTTCTTCAAAGGCTAGCATGCATTCCTTATCAAAAACAAAAGGTACATTAGAGATGAGCAGGTTGCTTAGAGGTTTGGCAACCTTTGAGAAATCTCTAATGAACCTCCTAAGAAGCCAGCATGTCCTAGAAAACTTCTAACTGCCTTGACATTGCATGGTGGGGGTAACTTTTCAATCACCTCCACCTTGGCCTTGTCCACCTCTATGCCTCTTTTTGAGAATTTGTGGCCAAGAACCACACCCTCTGTAACCATAAAGTGGCACTTTTTCCAGTTCAAAATGAGGTTAGTTTCTTGGCATCTCTTTAGCACCAAGGCTAAGTGGTGCAAGCAGTTATAATATGAATCACCAAACAAAGAGAAGTCATCCATAAACACTTCAATAAATATTTCAATCATGTATGAAAATATAGAGAGCATGCACCTTTGGAATGTTGCAGGTGCATTGCACAATCCAAAGGGCATTCTCCTATAAGCTAAAACACCATAGGGACAAGTAATTGAGGTCTTTTCTTGGTCCTTAGGATCTACAACTATTTGGTTGTAACCAGAGTAACCATCCAAGAAGCAATAATATTCATGTCCCACAAGTCTTTCCAGCATCTGATCCATGAAAGGTAGGGGGAAGTGATCCTTCCTGGTGGCTTCATTAAGCGTCCTATAATCAATGCACATGCGCCAGCCGGTCACTGTTTTTGTAGGTATCAGCTCATTCTTCTCATTTGGTACAACGGTGACCCCTCCTTTCTTAGGGACTACTTGCATTGGGCTTACCCAAGGGCTGTTTGAGATAGGGTAGATCACCCCAGCTTGCCACAATTTCAACACCTCTTTTTGGACTACTTAATTTATGGTTGGGTTTAGCCTTCTTTGTTGCTGTCTTGAGGGCTTAGCACCTTCTTCAAGTAGGATTTTGTACATGCACATTGAAGGACTGATTTCCTTCAAGTCTGCAAGTGTCCATCCTATAGCATCCTTGTGTTGCTTCAGCACTTGGATAAGCTCTTCTTCTTGTTCCTCACTCAAGCTTGAATTAATAATTACTGGGTAAGTGTTATTTTCACCCAAGTAGGCATACTTCAAGCTTGGAGGCAAGGTCTTCAGCTCTAGTTTTGGTGCCTCCACTTCCTTGTTGCCCATGTGGTTCATCATGATCGAATTCTCCATGGTTTCTTGTGGTATTTCTCCACCTGATGCTTGTTGCTCTAGCTCCATAGTTTCTTCACATTGTTCTTCCTCCAAAACCCCTTGAACTATCTTTTCTATGGTATCTACCATCATGAACTCTCCTATGGATTCTTTGGGGTAACTCATTGCTTTGAAGACATTGAAGACCATCTTCTCTTCATGTAACCTCAAGACTAGTTCCCCTTTTTGAACATCAATAATGGCTCCAGCAGTAGCTAGGAATGGCCTTCCTAGGATGATTGATGTGTTGGCCTCTTCCTCCATATCTAGCACAATGAAGTCAGTTGGAAAAATAAACTCTCCTACTTTCACCAACAAATCTTCCACTACCCCATGAGGAAACTTGAATGTTCTGTCAGCCAATTGGAGTGCCATTCTTGTTGGTTTGGCTTCCTCAATCTTCATCCTTCTCATCATAGCCAAGGATATGAGATTGATGCTAGCCCCCAGGTTGCACAATACTTTCTCAATGTTGATATCCCCTATAATGCAGGGAATTTGGAAGCTCCTAGGGTCTTTCATCTTCTGAGGAAGCTTCTTTTGTATGATAACACTGCATTCATCAGTTAGCACTATGATTTCCTTTTCACCCCAGTTCCTCTTTCTTGTCATGAGCTCCTTTAAAAATTTGGCATAGAGTGGCATTTGCTCTAGTGTCTCAGCAAAGGGTATGTTGATCTGGAGCTTCTTGAAAATTTTTAGGAATATAGAAAACTGGCTGTCTTTCCCATCCTTCCTCAGCCTTTGTGGATATGGTGCCTGTGGCACATAAGGCTTCAGGACTTGCTTTGATGAGGATGGTGAATGGGTTTCTTCTTCTTTCTTATTTTTAGGCTCCTTTGCAGCTTCTTTTTCTTGGTTGCTTTGACGTGGGGATACTTCTTCTACAACTTTTCTACTTCTAAGTGTGATGGCCTTGTATTCCCCTCTTGGGTTGGCCATGGTATCACTGGGAAATGTATATGTGGGCATTGGTATTTGCTTAGATAAGCTCCCTAATTGTGCTTCCAATTTTGAGATTGCTACACCTTGATTCCTTATGTTCGATCTGCACTCTTTTTGGTTGGCATCTATCTTCCTTTCAGCCTATATTTGTCTCTCCAAAACATTAGAAATAGCTCCTGTTAGCTGTGATGACAGTTGTGCTATTGCAGCCTCCACTCTTTCAAAATTGCTCTTGATTTCACATGGTTGCATGGTTGAGGCTGATGTATCTTGATGGTGGTTGTTGTGTGTTTGTTGGGTGGAATAATATGATGTATTTTGTGAATTATGGTAGAGCCTGTTGTTGCCTGATTGATGGTTGGGGTTGTGGTTGTTGTATTGGTTGGATTGGTATGGTTTGTTATGGTCTTGGTTGTGGCTTTGTTAGTTTCCCCACCCAAAGTTTGGGTGGTTCTTCCAACCTGAGTTATATGTTTTGGAGTTTGGGTCATATGGGGGTCTAAAAGAGTTTTTGACATAATTTTCCTGCTCACATTCGCATTCAACTTCTGGTGCATCTTCTTCTTGTGGTGGTACTTGAGCTTGGACAGCTGAGACTTGGCTAGTCTCCATCTTCTTTGTTACGGCTACTAGTTGTGCTACAATCACCTTGTTTTATACTAACAAGGCATCCATAGAATTTAGCTCCAGCACTCCTCTCTTTTGAGTTCTTTCTGAAGCATAGAAGTACTCATTTTCAGCTACAGTCTCTATAACATCTATGGCTTCTTCAATAGTTTTCTTCTTGTTGAGTGAACCCCCTGAAGAGTGGTCCACAGTTTTCTTTGCTTCATATGATAGCCCTTCATAGAAGATGTGGAGTTTCACCCATTCGTTGAACATATCCGGAGGGCACTTCCTTGTCAAGTCTTTGAACCTCTCCTAGGCCTCATAAAGTGTTTCACCATCTTGCTGTCTGAAGGTCTGCACCTCAGCTCTCAGTCTATTGACTCTCTGTGGAAGGTAGAATCTTACTAGAAATTTGTTTACAACCTCATCCCAAGTTGTTAGGCTCTCCTTGGGAAATGCTTCCAACCATTTTGTTGCCTTATCTCTGAGAGAGAAAGGGAACAAAAGTAGTTTGTAGGTGTCAGGGTGTATACCATTGGACTTTACAGTGTCATAAATCCTCAAGAATGTAGTAAGATGTTGGTTTGGGTCCTCTTGGGCACCCCCTCCATATGAACAATTATTCTAGACAAGTGTGATGAGTTGAGGTTTTAACTCAAAGTTGTTAGCATGGATTGTTGGCTTAAGAATGCTGCTGCCACAGTTTCCTGGATTTGGATTGATGTAGGAGCCTAAGACTCTCCTCTCTTGCCCAATATGATTGCCAGCATCCACTCCAACATGGTTTTGCACCTCTTCCTCCATAGTAGCTCTCAAATCTTCCTCAACTACTTCTCCTCTGACTATGCCTTTGCCTCTTGCTTCCCTCCTTAATCTAAGGAAGGTCCTCTCAGGTTCACTATCGAAGGAGGATGAAGTTTCTCCCCTTCTACCAGTCATACATTCAACAAACAGCAAGCAGAGGACAAGTGAAGTAATCACTCTTGTTAAGATTAGTGGTTAGCTTGGTTGATGCAATTAATCAAACAGTTAGAAGGATGGAAATATGCGCAATGAATAACTAAAATGGCCAAAGTAAAAAAAATAAAACAAAATAGAACAGAAGAAAATTAAAGAACTGGAAAAGAAATAACAAGGTAATTAAAATGCTTAATCTAGCTCCCCAATCAATTTAATCATTGTCGAATTCAAACCAATCCCCGGCAACGGCGCCATAAAACTTGATGACCAGAATTCACTCCCCATAACAAATGATGAATCCGTTCTTTTGGCAAGCGCACCAAAATTATCGTCAAGTAATAACCCACAGTGGAGTGGGATCGTATCCACAGAGATTGGTAGATTTGAGCAATTTTAATCAATTGGTTTATTAGTTAAGCTGAGCAATATAGAGTGTGTTTGCAGAATTGTAAATGAACAGGGAAGTAAATGACTCAAAAGTTAATAGAAGCAGTAAAGTGCAGAAAAGGAAATGGTAATAATGTAAAATGCAGAAACATAAATGACATAATTGTAAATGGGAATGGGGATTGATAGAATATAAAGAAAGCTATAAAGAAGGTGAAAGATAAAAATAATGGAAATTCATTGAGATCAGGAGATATTGTTCTCTTTCGATTAAATCCAGTTCATCTCATCTTCAATCAGCAACTCATTGACCTCTTGGCAATCATGATTGATTGAACCCCAATCCCTTGGTGATTCAATCTCTCAGATCTTGATCAATAGCCAATTCCTTGGTCTAATTGCTCATGAAGAGAGATATGCTTGATCCCTAATTATACCACACATCATCATAGGTCCAAGTAGAGGAAGGATTATATGTCACCATATCCAAGCACCAAAACCCAGATCCTACTCAAGTGTGAGAAGGGATTTCTAGCATGGTTTCATATTTCCTTTTCCAAGGTTCCCATGAAACCCATTTTGCATTCAACCTCTTTTCTAAGATGATTGAACACTAACATTAAAATAAAATTCCTTCTAGTAAATCAAAGAGAAGATGAAGAGAAGAAGAAATTCACTATCATTAATCCATTAAGTACAACAGAGCTCCTTCTCTCAATAAGAGGGAATTTAGCTACTCATAGCTCAAGAGAAAAGTACCAGAGATTGAAGAGATAATGTGAAAAGTAAATCTAACTATACTTCAACAAAGCTACTACCTAACAACCCAAAATAACAACCCCTTCTCAGTACTTTCAGGGGTTATTTATACTACTCCTAGCACTAGAATAAAGAAAATACAAAAGAGAAAAGAAAATTACAATTTGGAGGGAAAAGAAAACTCAATAAATGTGATCTTCCAGGCTGGTGTGTGACAGGCGTTTAAGTGGCGTACCACGCCCAGCCTCTAATTTGGCTTGGCGCACCACGCCCAGCTCTTGAAGTGGCACGCCCCATATGTTGGTGTCCCTGGCGTACCCCTCAACCATACTCACAAGCCCCTTTTCACCAACCACCTTCATATGACCCTAATCCATATCCACCATTCCAACAACCATATGAGTCATATGAACCACATATAAAACCACCACCATTCCAACATCACCACTTTCAAGAACCACCCCCTCCATACTATTACCAAGATGAACCACCTCCAATGTATAAAAATTTTCTCTCACAAGATGAATTCTACTTTCCACCACAACCTCCCATGGAAGAATATTTATGTCCATCGATTCAAGAGCCATATGATCCTAATCATGTTATCAAAGCAGAACAAGAGTCAAGGGATCATCTCAAGGAAACATTGGATCAACTACAAGCAACCATGGAGTGTGTTGTGCAACAAGTGAAAAAAGTGGAAAGTGTTGAACCACCACAACCCGACCAAGAAGAACCATCTTCCTATTATGAGCCCTTTCTCCAAAATGATGAACCCTTCCATCCATCCCAACCTCCGATGGATGACATCCTTGGTGTTCTTCTTCAAGGGCAAGAGGAGATGAAAAGAGATGTACAATAATTTACGGCCGCCTTGGACGAGGTGGTAAACCGGTTAGCATCCCAAATGCTTGGGAACCCAAAGTACTCCCATGGCTACATGTGAAGAATCCAAGGAAGAGCATAGCATGAAGGAGAGATTGGATGATGAGAAATATTGCATTGTGTTGGAACAATTGGAGGAAGCTATAATTGTTGAAGAAAAGGAAGAAGTGGTTGAAGACTTAGGAGATGCGAAACCTCCATGGGAAACTAGAGTTGAAGAAAACCCCTCCAAGATGATTGAATTTAATGCTAAGGGGGAATGTGCACAACCTCCAAGGCATATTCCATATGAAGAATTGGACGGGATAGAGCAAGAATTGAGTCCCCTTGGTAATGAAGATCAAGCATCAAGTCTTAGTGGTGAAGAATCCATTGAGCATGAAGAACCTTCCCCCAGTGGATTTGAAAGCGTTGTGGAGGTAAATTTTTCTCATCCTCCCATTTATAGTTCGAGTAAGTGAAAAGGGTTCGATGAAATTGTTAAACAAAGGATTACATTTGAGAAAACTTGTGAAGAGGTGGAAGTCCTTAGAAGAAGAAGGACGGGAGTTGGATATGCTTTGTCAAGATCCTTGGAAGCCTCTTTACCTAGGTTGTCATCTACTCCTTCACTTGAGTGGGTAAAATTCATCTCTATTAGCTTTATTGTCCCACTTGAGTATGGCTTGCTTGAAACGGATGGTCAACTTAGGATGCTTTGCAGGATGAAGCGTAAAGGATAGATGTTTTGTGGTTAACGTTGCAAATCAAGGCTCATTATGGTTGATACATCAAACATGAAATATAGAGGTTGGAATAGTGCTCAACTAGATGGGTCTAGGAGGATTGTTGGGCACTTCATGGAGCATTCACCTTGCTTGCCACCCGGTTGGAACAATAATGATCAACTTCAAGACGGGTGTGAAAATAAAGTATGGGATCCCGGATTACAAGAAGAGGATCGACTTTGGGAGCCCTAATCTTGTGAAGAACTCCATCAAGACTTGGTACAACTCATGAGAAATCTTGGGGCACAATGGAGAACCAAGCATTGGTGGGAGTTCCAAGAAAAATTTAAGCACAAGCCACCTTGAGAGGAGCTCCCCATAAGTCCAACTTAAGGACAATAAACAAAAGTGCTAGGTGGGAGACACCCCACCATGGTAAAATCTTTCCTTTTTCTCTTTTGTACATATTGGTAAATAGCTTAATTTCATGTTTTGATTGATTTGTTGAGTTTAGTTAGTAGTTTGGTGTGTTAAATAAGGTTTTATGGTGTTTTGGTAGCTGCTTGGAGGTTTGGAATGCTTGGTTTGGTGCAAAAACATGAAAAATTTTGAAAAGTAGAGCACTAACCCACGCGTACGCGTGCCTCATGCGTATGCATGACCCAAGCATTTTCGCCCATCCACACGCACGCATCACTCACGCGTACGCGTGGATGCAGAATTTTCATTCCCAAGCCATTTTCCCGAGAGTTGCGCGAACGTTGCACGAACACTGTGCGAAACACGCAGGCCTATCCACGCGTACGTGTCACTCTCGGAATAAGCCACCCACGCATACGCATGATGCACACGTACGCGTCGCATCCATTTCACTTTAATCCACGCGCACGCATCATGCACGCGTACGCGTGAATGCCTTTTCTCAACACACTTCTTTTCTTCTTTTCTTTCCATTTCTTTTCTTCTTTTCTCTTCTCCTCCTTCCTTTCCACCCTTCATTCATTGTCCAACACTACCAAACACCATCCATAACCATCTTTTTTAGGTAGTTAATTAGCTAGTTGAATTTTCCTTTAATTTTTTACTTTTCATTATCAGTGTTGGAATGTTAATCTTGTATACCATTAATTGCTGCTAAGTATTAAAAAGGATGTTATCTTGACATCACTATGCTTATAATCTTTGTTGGACTCTTTAATTGAGGTTATATATTGCTACTTGGTTTTGAGTTCTTCATGCTTAATATTGCGAATACCAAGTACATAAAAATTGCCTTCAAGCACTCTAAATCTTTTTGAATTGCATGTTGTAGCTAGCCACCATGTGATTTGAATCCTATTCTTTGATTAGGCAATCTCTTGGTGGATGATGTTGTACATTTACCTTAATGTATTGTGCCTCTTGAACATATGCATCCATATGTTTTTGGCTTGAATGCTTTCATGCTTCTTTATTGCTTGTTTGGTTATCTTAACTTACAAGTTTAAAAGTATTTCAAGCACGCTAGGATGAGTGACGTGCATGCTTCTTTTGTGACATCGCCTTTCATTCTAGTGTATGCTCTAAACTGTGCGCAATTTAGAAGTCACACACCTATTTTTCATTAATGTCACACTAATTCACCCACTTCATTCTAGTGATTTACCTCATTCCAACAGTTTACGCTTCCTTGCTTTGCATTTTCTCATTTTATGGTGTTGTTTTCTGCTTTTCATGAATGATGCACCACAAGCAAAAAATGGAAGCGGGAGAAAGAACACGCAGCACCTGTTGACCTACCAGCTGAAGGTAGCAACTTGGAAAGTCGTCGTACCCCTTTGCTCATCTCTGAATACACCGAGGACGGTGCAAACTTTTAAGTGTGGGGAGGTCATCCGACTAGTCGGCGTTTTAGGTGACAAGTTTCTAATCCCAACACTTTTGCATTTCATTTGTAGGTCTTTTAGGATTTTTGTTGCATTTCCTATTTTGTATATACATAATAAGCTTAGTTAAAATAATAAAATTTTTCAAGATTTCTATCTATAGGGCACCTCAATTGATTCGAGTGAAAATTTTTCATTGAATTTGCTTGAATTATATATATTGTGTAACATGCTTTGAGCTAAGAACACAACCTTGTGAGATTTGAGCCTTAATTGTGTGGTTACATCATATAACCACTTATTTCCCTTTTTGTGTGCATTATTCTCTTTCTATGATTGTAATCTTTGATTTGTTTAATTCTATATGTCCATTATTTCTTGTATTCATGCACTTATATGATTGAGGCCATCGTTTTATTAGCTCACTCACCCAAATAGTCTACCTTTTATCAACCTTTGTTAGCCAACTTTGAGCCTACGATTAACCCACTTTGTTCTTAATTTTAGCACATTACAAGCCTTGAAGTGAAAAACAATAAATGTCCTTAATTTGGATCTTTGATTAGCTTAGGCTAGTGTGTGTATGTCATTCAAGTGTGGGGAAACTTGGGACGTTGGTTGAGAGAAAAGGGTATTTTTGTTTTGTATTTCTATATTTGAGAATTGGGTACATACTCATATGTTAATTAAATGTAAAACCATATGCATTGATGCTCTTGTATATATTTTAGTTTGAAAAGGAAAAAACATGAAAAGAAAAAGAAAAAAAAAGAAAAAAAATAGAAAGAAAAGAAAAAGAAAAAAAGAAAGAAATAAAAAGGGGACAAAATGCCCCAAAGTAAAGTTCAATAAGAATCAATGCATAAGTGTTGTGAAATGAAAAGGAAATGCATGAGTATGTGAAAAAAATGAAAAATGGGTAGTTAGGTTAGCTTTGAAATTGTATAGGATGTCATAGGTTAGGTGGGAAGTCTAAGCTTATCAAGGATTCAAATTTCAAGTCCACTTGACCAAATATGCATCCTACCTTGACACTAGCCCCATTACAACCTATGAAAAGACCTCATGATAATTGTATGCGTGCACGAGATATTTGTTGATTGTTAGAAGAAGAACAAATCTTGGAGAGCATGATTAAGGGAGAATTGAGTGGATCGACCCTAAACACTTGAGCAACTAGAGTGCAAACACTTTCGGTGAGGATTCGATTGCTCAATTACATGTCTCCACCTATGATCATCACTTTTCTTGAAAAATTTATAAAAA
The DNA here is from genome assembly GCF_000816755.2 of Arachis ipaensis. Taxonomy (NCBI): domain Eukaryota; kingdom Viridiplantae; phylum Streptophyta; class Magnoliopsida; order Fabales; family Fabaceae; genus Arachis; species Arachis ipaensis. Next base: position 73,316,337 of record NC_029789.2, on the reverse strand, counting down.
TATTTAATAACTCAATTCAATTGTGGATTAGATTTGCTAAGGCTATTAGCCCTTGTGCCTATATATGTTCTCTTGGGAATTGATCTATTTTGACCAAGCAGTTGCATTCATAAAGATAGTTGCATTTAGATAGGATGCATTTAGTTAGTTGTTGCATTGAATAAATGTTGATACCCTTTGTTTCCTTCTTGATTTGGCATGAGGACATGCGACGGTTTAAGTGTGGGGAGGTTGATAAACTCCATTTTTAGGGTTTATCTTGTGCTTAATTTAGAGGATTCTATGACCTTTTACCCACATTTATTCAATGAAATAGCATGGTTTCATGATTGTCTCCTAATTTGTGCTTAAGTGTGAAAACATGATTTTAGGCCCTTAATTGCTAATTTTGATTCACCTTTAATTTCACTAGATGCCTTGATATGTTTGTCAGTGAATTCAGGATCGAAAAGGCTAGCAATGGATCAAAGGGATGGAGAGGAAAAGCATGCAAGAGGAGAACTCATGAAGAAACAAGGATTTGGGATGCTGAGATCGACGCGCATGCGCAGCATACGCGCACGCGTGGATTGTGAGGTCGCATGGCGACGCGTACGCATCGGTGCTCGCACGTGACTCACTTAAAGGCAATCCGCTGGGGCGATTTCTGGGCTTTCCAGGCCTAGATCCAACTCATTTCTGATGCTATTTAACCCAAGGAATGAAGAGGGATCAACCATCTAGTGAACTAGTTAGTTTAGTTTTAGTTTTGGAGGGAAAGTTAGTTTCTAGAGAGAGAAGCTCTCTCTTTTCTCTAGAAGTAGGATTAGGTTAGATCTAGATTAGGATTTCTTAGATCTAGGTTAATTTTATGCTTTCATTTACTTTTCCTTTATCAACTCTTGTTCCTCTACATCTCTGATGCACGGAAACTTGTCTCTCAACAAATATCCCTCGGCAAGTATACCGAATTGTCATCAAGTAAAAACTCACAATAGAGTGAGGTCGAATCCCACAGGGATTAATTAGTCAAGCAACTTTAATTAGAGGAATGTTCTAGTTGAGCTAAGCAGAAATTTAGTTGAGTAATTGCGGAAAGTTAAATGGCGGGAAAGTAAATAACTGAAAATATAAGTGCTGGAAATAAATGGCAGAATGTAAATGACGGAAAGTAAATTACAGAATCTTAAATGGGGATCTGGGGAGATGAGCATAAAAGTAAATGGCAGAAAATAAAGAGAATGGGTAAGATCAGAAATGGGGGATTCATTGGGCTTAGGAGATGTTGCATTCTCCGGATCAAGTTCATTCTCATCTCTTCCTCAATCAATGCATTCATTGATCTCCTTGGCAATCTTAAGTGATTGGATTCCAATTCCTTGGCAACCCAATCTCTCTAAGCTTGAACAATTGCCAATTCCTTGATTTAATTGCTCATGGGAAGAGATGAAGTTTGGTCACTGATTATACCACATGCATTCCCAAATCAAAGTGTTGGTAGGATTATATGTCACTATATCCATCCAAACCCTATTTTGGTCCAGCATGAGAAAGCAATTCTAGCATGATCTCTTCATTCCTCTTCCAAGGTTTCGAGGAGATCCAATTATGGAGAGCTTCTCTTCCAAGATAGCTAACAATTGGATGAAGAACGAAAGCTTTCTAGTAAAATCAAGAGAAAAGAAAGAGGAAGAATAATGAAAACTATTATTGATCCATCAAATTACAACAGAGCTCCCTAACCCAATGAAAAGGGGTTTAGTTGTTCATAGCTCTGGAAATAGAAAGCAAAAATGAAAAGTACATTCTAAAAAATAAACTAGAAGTTGTAGAGTAAGTAAAATATACAGAGTATAGTTCTCAAGTTTCAGACCTTTTTTCAATTCAAAACTATCCCTATATATACTACTCTTCAGATCTTCTAGTTAGCTCTTCAAGTCTTGGATATGGGCCTTTGAACTTTAGTTGAAGCAGTTACAATCTCTAGTGGGCTCAGCTTTGCTTGCAAAGAAAGTGTGAGTTAGGCATAATGGAAAGTTAGTTAGGACGTTAGTGGCGTTAACGTTAAGTGTAAATTTGGGTTCGAGAGCGTTAGTGACGATAACTTTGTCACTAACGTTCCAAACTAAATGATCCACGTTAACTTCAACGTTAGTGGTACTAACGTGACCACTAACGTGGCCTCTTAGCCCTTCGCAAACGTTGTTGGCACTCACCTTTACCAATAACGTTGCTCTTTGTCCCTTTCTTCCACGTTAATGGTTCACGTTAGTGTAACTAACGTGGTCCTTAACGTGGGCATGCTCAAGCTTCGAGAGCGTTAGTGACATTCACCTTTGTCACTAACGTTTCAAAGTGCCCCTTTTTCCCACGTTAGTTCTCCACGTTAGTGTAACTAACGTGGCCACTAACGTGGGTATGCTTGCCATCTTCAACGTTAGTGACAAAGGTGAGTGTCACTAACGTTGGCCTATCATTCATTGCTCCCCATGTTACCCTTCACGTTAGTGGTTGGTAGCACGAATTGCGAATCACACTTTTCACAACACGTACCACTAACCAGCAAGTGCACTGGGTCGTCCAAGTAATACCTTACGTGAGTAAGGGCCGAATCCCCTGTCACTAACGCCCAGCCTTCAGGAGTTTGAAGCTCGTCACAGTCATTCAATCCTTGAATCCTACTCGGAATACCACAGGCAAGGTTTAGACTTTCCGGATTCTCATGAATGCTGCCATCAGTTCTGGCTTATACCACGGAGATTCTGATTAAGGAATCTAAGAGATACTCATTCAGTCGGATGTAGAACGGAGGTGGTTGTCAGGCACACGTTCATGGTTTGAGGAAGGTGATGAATGTCACGGGTCATCACCTTCATCACAGTTAAGCGCGAATGAACATCTTAGATAGGAACAAGCGTGTTTGAATGGGAAACAGAAATACTTGCATTAATTCATTGAGACACAGCAGAGCTCTTCACCCCCAACAATGGAGTTTAGAGACTCATGCCGTCAGAGAATACAAAGTTTAGATCTGAAATGTCATGAGGTGCAAAATAAGTCTCTAAAAGTTGTTTAAATACTAAACTAGTAGCCTAGGGTTACAAAATATGAGTGGACTATGATGGATGATGCAGAGATCCACTTCTGGGGCCCACTTGGTGTGCTGGGGCCCACTTGGCTTAACGTGACCACTAACGTAGGCAATCTAAGCTTGGCCTAGCGTTAGTGACAAAGGTGAGTGTCACTAACGCTTGCGACCTCCTCTTTACTCCACGTTAGATTCCACGTTAATTGGGTTAACGTGACTCTTAACGTGGCTTAGTGTGGCGTTAGTGGTGATCACTTTCACCACTAACATTGGAGCTCTCCCTTTCTTCCACGTTAGTTCTCACGTTAGTGTAACTAACGTGGGTTATGATGGCATTCGAGGGCATTATTGGTGGTAACTTTACCACTAACGTTGCAAGCTTGCTCCCTTTCCACGTTAGTGGTCATGTTAGTGAGACTAACGTGGCTCCTAACGTGGCTCTTCTTTGCTTCCTTTGTCCTGAAATCAAACAAATAAGGTGCATCAAAGCTTTGTTTCAAGTCATGAGATCATGCATCATCCATATTATCATTCAATTCATCAAAAATTCTCATGAAATCATGTAAAATTCACAATGTTTGCTTGAATCAAGATGTAAGTGTATATTTACCCAAAACTTGCTTATTTACTAAGAAAATGCATGAAACTATCCTAAAAGAGTAAAGAAAAAGGTCAGTGAAACTGGCCAAAATGCCCTGGCATCACAACACCAAACTTAAAGCTTGCTTGTCCCTATGCAAGTACTGAAACATAAGAATGATGAATGAAAGAACAAGAAAAACAAGTTCTTATTACAGAAGTAATGTTCTTGGGTTCATGGGGTTTCATACATAGCAATTTAGGTTCATTCCTTTACTGGTCTTCAGGTCCCTATTATGCTCTTGAATACTTGCTTGATTGCATCCTATGGGATCCTTATTCCTTGATCTTCCCTTCCTTTTTAGGGTTTATTGCATTTCTTAGGCTAAGTGCTCTGTAAGGGGGCGACTCTTTAAAATAAGCTTTCAGCCAACACTCCCAAACCAGTTGGTTCAAGGTGCTAGGTGTTGAAACACCCCTAAGGACTTACTCCCTCAAGTCTCTCTCCCTCATACATGTACACCACAGGCATATGGTTTGTTATTTTCTTTCCTTGAGGCCTTGGTGTCCAACACCTCTTTGGATTACTAAGTGTTCTGTAGCAAGGTTGCTCTTGAAAGTGGATTTTCAGTTGATAATTCCGGGTTAGTTAACCCAAGTTACCAAGTGATGAAGCACTCCTAAGAACTTATTCATCCAAGCAGATCCTTGGTACAAGAACACCACAGACACATCCCTCAAGATTTAAACCCTTGGTGCCTAGCCTTATTTCTTATTCTTTTTTCTTTCTTTTTCTAATTCTCACTGTTCTTTTTCTTTTTCTTATTAGGACCTTGTTATTTAACTAGTCTCATAGAATGTGCTTCAAGCATAGGATTCTGAACATGTAGTTGCCTGTATTCCTTGTTGGCGAACCAACTTAGCTAACCAATTACTACACCACAAACATTAAGAACTTACTCCACAAGATGAACCTCACTCTGGTTTTTCATACATTTTCTTTTATTTAACTTAAAGGACAAGCATACATTTAAGCAAGATGAAAATGACAAGAGGGGACTTGGACCAGCACACATGGGCTTAAGCAAAGAAAACAAAAACTAAATTCTGGTAACTCAAACTAAAGAATAACTATTAACAGGGGCACATTCAGACTTCCAATTTGAACATTCCAAAGCAGATGGAATTAAGTAACAACAAGTAACAACACAACCTTTTGGTGGTGACTTCTAGCTCTCCCTTTGTTGTCATCATCTATAGCTTTTGCATCCTTCTTCATCTCCTTGGATGATGGTGCACCGTTTTTCTAGAAGATTAATTGAATTTCTGCAAAGTTATTGGAAGTTACTTGTTCCCAAAGTACTTGAGAAATAGTTAGCATGTATGTATGCTTGTGAATTTCTGAACTTAATTAGGAGTGTGAACACCAAACATAGTTCCTTGCCTAATGCAACATATCAAATACATGCAGAGAACCTCATGTGCTTTTATTAAGAAAACGACTATGAACTAGAAACTAAACTATTGTTAAGTAGTTTCCCTGGTTGGTTGGGGCTAGCAACTTGTCATTGAAGAGGTGTATTATGATTCTAATTGAAATCTTTGGTGGAACACCAAACTTAGAATTACACATTCACCCTTGGATTGTTTTGGTGTGCAACACCAAACTTAGCTCCTCACAATACAGGAAAAACTACTTGTAACCTTTATTGAAATAATCATGAAAAGAAAACTACCTTAGGTTGGGTTGCCTCCCAACGAAGCGCTCTTTTAGCGTCGCTAGCTCGACGATTTCTCCATTAGTTGAGATGATACTTCATTTTGGGGCTCTCCCCCATGTTGCCTATGTAGTGTTTGAGCCTTTGTCCGTTCACAGTGAAAGTCCTCTTTGAGCTTTCCTCCATGATTTCTATGTGTCCATAAGGTGAGACCTTTGTGACAAGAAAGGGTCCTGACCACCTTGATTTGAGTTTCCCAGGAAAAAGTCTCAATTTGGAGTTGTAGAGGAGCACTTGCTGTCCTTTTTCGAAGCTCCTGGGTGTCAGATTGAGGTCGTGCCTTCTCTTCGCCTTTTCTTTATAGATCTTGGAATTTTCATAGGCCTGAGACCTAAACTCCTCTAGTTCCTGCAACTGCAAGACTCTTTTTTCACCAGCGGCAATGCTATCAAAATTTAGTAGCTTGAGAGCCCAGAGGGCTTTGTGTTCCAGCTCCAATGGTAAATGACAGGCCTTTCCATACACCAGTTGATACGGGGACATCCCGATTGGTGTTTTGAATTCTGTCCTGTATGCCCAAAGAGCATCATCTAGCTTCTTCGACCAGTCCTTTCTTGATGCTCCCACAGTCTTTTCCAGAATCCTTTTTAGCTTTCTGTTAGATATCTCAGTTTTCCCACTTGTTTGGGGGTGGTAAGGCGTGGCAACCTTGTGTTTTTCCCCGTATCGTAGGAGAAGAGCTTCTAGTGGTCTGTTGCAATAATGGCTCCCTCAATCACTGATGAGCGCTCGTGGGACTCCGAACCGGCTAAAGATATTCTTTCTGAGGAAGTTCATGACCACCTTGTTATCATTTGTTGGGGTTGCAATAGCCTCTACCCACTTGGACACGTAATCCACCGCTACCAAGATATACTTGTTTGAATATGAGGTTGGGAATGGTCCCATGAAATCGATTCCCCACACATCAAACAGTTCCAGCTCTAAGATGAAATTCTGTGGCATCTCATTTCTTTTGGGTATAAGTTTCCAGCTCTTTGACATTCATTGCAGTTCTTCACTTGTTCTTTGGCATCCTTGAAAAGGGTGGGCCAAAAGAATCCACTTTGTAGCACCTTGGCTGCAGTTCTTTCCCCTCCAAAGTGGCCTCAATAGCATGAGCCATGGCAGTTCCATAAGACCTCTCGTCCCTCTTCTTCTGAAATGCATCTTCTAAGGATTCTATCTGAACACTTCTTGAAGAGATACGGTTCATCCCAGATGAAATATTTAGCATCATTAATGAGTTTTCTTTTTTGATTTTTGTTGATATTTGGAGGCAGAGTCCTAGTTGCCTTGAAATTGGCAATATCTGCAAACTAGGGTGCTTTGTGAACCGTCATTAACTGCTCATCCGGGAAGAACTCATTTACACTTGCATCATGTGTTCTACCTTTTTCATGAGGAATTTTGGATAGGTGATCTGCTACCTTGTTCTTCACTCCTTTCTTGTCTCTAATCTCAGTATTGAATTCCTGCAACAACAAGATCCATCTTATCAGTCTTGGTTTTGATTCCTGCTTGGCAAACAAATATTTAAGTGTTGTGTGATCTGTGAAAACAATCACTTTGACACCAATGAGGTATGATATAAATTTGTCAAATGCAAAAACTATTGCCAGCAACTCCTTTTTAATAGTGGTATAATTTCTTTGAGTGTCATTGAGGACTTTGCTGGCATAGTATATCACATGGACCAAATTATCTTTCCTCTGTCCTAACACTGTCCCAACTGCAAAATCAGATGCATCACACATCAGTTCGAATGGTAAGTTCCAATCAGGTGGGGAAATGATAAGGGCGGAGGACAGCCTCTTTTTCAAGTTTTCGAATGCTAGCATGCACTTCTCATCAAAGACAAATGGTGTATCAGATACAAGGAGATTGCTTAAGGGCTTGGCTATCCTTGAAAAATCTTTAATAAACTTTCTGTAAAAGCCAGCATGCCCTAAAAAGCTCCTAATTGCCTTGACATCACTTGGTGGGGGTAATTTTTCAATGAGTTCCACCTTAGCTCTGTCTACCTCAATGCCTTGGTTAGAAACTTTATGGCCAAGGACTATTTCTCCTGTCACCATAAAGTGGCATTTTTCCCAATTCAAGACCAGATTGGTCTCTTGACATCTTTTTAATACCAAGGCAAGGTGATTTAGGCAATTACGAAAGGAATCCCCGAATACTGAAAAGTCATCCATAAAGACTTCAATGAATTTCTCTATCATATCTGAGAAGATAGAAAGCATGCAGCGTTGAAACGTTGCAAGAGCATTACATAGCCCAAATGGCATGCGCCTGTATGAAAACACTCCATATGGGCAAGTAAATGACGTTTTCTCCTGGTCTCTCGAATCAACCACTATTTGATTATATCCTGAGTAACCATCTAGAAAACAGTAATATGCGTGTCCTGCAAGTCTTTCCAGCATCTGATCCATGAAGGGGAGTGGGAAGTGATCTTTTCTTGTAGCTTCATTGAGTTTTCTGTAGTCAATGCACATCTTCCATCCTGTAACCATTCTTGTAGGGATGAGTCGTTCCTTTCATTGGGTACTGCAGTGATTCCTCCTTTCTTGGAGACCACTTGGACGGGGCTAACCCATGGGCTATCCGAAATTGGGTAGATTACCCCTCCATGCCACAGCTTCATGACTTCTTTCTGTACCACTTCTTTTATGACTGGATTCAGCCTCCTTTGGGGTTGGATGGAGGGTTTGGAATCATCTTTCAACAGTATCTTATGCATGCATATGGCCGAATTGATTCCTTTCAAGTAAGCGAGGGTCCATCCAATGGCATCCTTATGCTTTTGTAATACTTGGAGTAGTTCCTCCTCTTGTTCTTGGCTGAGGGCTGAGTTTATGATCACTGGGTAACTTTCATTCTCTCCTAAATATGCATATTTGAGAGTGGGCGGCAGTGCTTTTAGTTCAAGTTTGGGTGCTTCTTTTCTTTCATTCTCCTCCTCTGGTGTGCCCTAAACATGAACCTCAGCTGTTGCAACCTCTTCGCTTGATGCTGATTCCTCTTCTTCTATTAACCCCTCAAGTTCTTCTTCTTCAAAAGTCTCTTGTACTGCATCTTCCAGTGAATCCAACCTCATACATTCTCCCAATAGTTCTTGTGGGTAACTCATGGCCTTGAACACATTGAATATCATCTTCTCATTGTGTAGTCTAAGGGTAAGTTCACCCTTTTGGACATCAATGATAGCTCCGACAGTGGCTAAGAATGGTCTTCCCAGGATGATAGAAGCCTTTGCTCCTTCCTTCATATCCAACACTACAAAGTCTGCTGGGAAGATAAAGTCTCCTACCTTCACCAACAAGTCTTCTACTATTCTGTGAGGAAACTTGAATGATCGGTCTACCAGTTGCAGGGCCATTTTTGTTGGCTTGGCCTCCTCAATCCTAATTTTTCTCATCATTGCTATGGACATAAGATTTATGCTGGCTCCTAAATCACATAGAGCCTTTTCCACTGTGATTTCCCCTATAATACAAGGAATCTGGAAGCTCCCAGGATCCTTCAATTTCTGGGTAGTTTGTGCTGAATGATGGCACTACATTCTTCAGTTAGTACCACAGTCTTGTTGTTCTTCCAGCTTCTCTTTTTGGTCATCAACTCCTTCAAGAACTTGGCATAGAGCGGCATTTACTCTATTACTTCAGCAAAGGGTATGTTAATCTGTAGTTTCTTGAAGATTTCTAAAAATCTTGAGAATTGGGTGTCATCCCCCTTCTTCTTCAATTGCTGAGGGTATGGGACTTTTGGAATGTATGGCTTCAGTACTTCTCCTTCTTGATGTGAATTGGAAGTGGGAACTCGAACTTCATCTTGTCCCTTTCCCTTTTCATTTGAGTCCTTCTCTTGTGGTTTCTTGGAGGTCTCCTTCAATTCCTTCCCACTTCTGAGGGTGATAGCTTGACACTCCTCCCTTGGGTTTAAATTAGTGTTGCTGCAAAGGTTGTGGCTGGGAACTTGCTTAAATAGATAGCTAATTTGTGTTTCAAGTTTCTTGATGGCAGCATCTTGATTCTACATATTGGATCGCACTTCTTCTTGGAACATTTTACTATCTTGAACTTCTTTGTATATACATTCAAGTAGAGTCTCAATTCTAGAGAGTCTATCTTCGGATGGTGATGGTGAGTTGAGGTTGGAGGGGGTGAGAATGGCCATTTTGGTTTTGGTATGGATGTTGAGAGGTATTGTTGGGTGGATGCTGATATGATCTCTTTGTGGAATGTTGGTGAGTTGCATTGTGGTTGGGGTTGTGACGTCTCTGATCTTGGCCTTGATCTTGTTGATTTCCCCACCCAAAATTTGGGTGGTTCTTCCAACCAGGATTATAAGTTTTGGAGTATAGATCATGGGTCTACTTGGGTGAGTTCCCAATGTAGTTGGCTTGTTCCTGGTCACCCTCGTCCTCTGCATTCACTCCTTCTTGAGCTGCTGATGAGGTGGTGACTGCTGCAACTTGGTTTCTTTCCATCCTCTTGGTAAGGTTAGCCAGCTGCTTGGTGATCATCTTGTTTTGAGCCAGCAGTGCATCCATGTTATTCAGCTCCATTACTCATCGCGTATTGTCCCTTTCAGAAGCATAGAAGTAGTCATTCTCAGCTACAGTCTCTATGACATCTATGGCTTCTTCAATGGTCTTCTTCTTGTTCAGAGATCCCCCGGATGAGTGGTCCACTACCTTCTTTGATTCATAAGAAAGACCCTCATAGAAAATGTGTAACTGCACCCATTCATTGAACATATCTGGCGGGCACCTTCTTGTCAAGTCCTTAAACCTCTCCCATGCTTCATAGAGAGTTTCACCATCTTGTTGCCTAAAGGTTTGTACCTTAGCTCTCAACCTGTTGATTCTTTAAGGAGGATAGAATCTCGCCAAGAATTTGTTTACCATATCTTCCCAGGTTGTCAGACTCTCCTTCGGGAAGGATTTCAGCTATTTAGATGCTTTATCCTTGAGTGAGAAGGGAAACAGAAGCAGCCTATAAGTGTCAGGATGAACACCATTAGACTTCACAGTATCACATATCCTTAGGAAGGTGGTAAGATGTTGATTGGGGTCTTCTTGGGTACTTCCTCCGAATGCACAGTTGTTCTGAACGAGGGTGATGAGCTGGAGTTTTAGTTCAAAGTTATTAGCATGTATGGTTGGCTTTTGGATGCTACTTCCATAGTTTCTTGGGTTTGGATTGATATAAGAGCCTAGAACTCTTCTCTCTTACCCAGCATGATTCACTGGACCTTCTCTGGCATGGTTGTGAGCCTCTTCTTCATGGTGGTTCTCCATATTCTCCTCCATGTCTGGTTCAAAATACTCTTCCTCTTCCTCAGCACCAACGACTCTCTTTCCTTTTGTTTCTCTCTTTAATCTAAGGAAGGTCCTCTCAGGTTCAGAATCAAAGGAAGTTGAAGCCCTGCTTCTTCTACCTGTCATATAACCAACAAGGCAAAAGGCAAGAGAGAAATTGAATGGAAATTACTCTTGTTAGAATGGCTGTTAGTGTGAGTGATGCAATATATCAAACAGTTAGTGGGTTAGTTAACTGACTTGTAAACAATGGTGAAAAAACAACAAATGGGTAAGGGATAAAGGAAAGAAAATAACTAAAACTGAAAGTAAATCACTCAAATGGAATTAAACAAAACAAAAGAAAAATGCTCAATCTAGTTATCCTCCAACTTAATCATTGTCGATACAAAATTAATCCCCGGCAACGGCGCCAAGAAATGTAAATGAGCGAGAAAGTAAAAGAGCTGAATCTTAAATTACAAGAAATGTAAATGACTGGAATCTTAGATTGCAAGAAAGTAAAAGTGCAGAATCTAAATTTCAGTGAAACTTAAATTGCATGAATTATAAAAAGAATTGGGTCGGGGAATCGAGATAGCAGTGAACAATGTCAATTAAAGCGAATGCAGAGAAATCTAAATTGAAGAAATTCTAAGAGAATGATTCATCAAGGATTAGAGATACTATAATCCATCATGAATCAAATGGGTCTCAACTCCTTTCTTAATCATATGAGTAGATCTATGGCAGATTGAAATCGATTGGATCCCAATTCCTTGGCAATCCAATCTCTCTAATCACAATCAATCTTGCCAATTGCTTGATCTAATTGTCATGAGAAGAGTTAGAACACATTCTCTTATCCATAAGCCACAAAAACTCTCAAAACCTCAATTCCTTCCGAATGGTGTTGGTTAAGAGATTTGTGAAGGATAGAGCTCCAATTCTAATACAAGTGATTCCCCTTCCGAGGCTCACACAAGAATTCAGTTGAATTAAACCCCTTTCTGGAGTGAATAATTCACAATCAAAACAGAAGTTATCCTCTAGCTACCCAAATGAATTGAGAAGAAGAAGAATTTCATTGATTCATTATGATTATAGTAGAGCTCCTCCTCCTAATGAAATTGGGGTTTAGTGACTCATAGATCTAAGTTCAAACAGAATTCTAAATTGGAAATTAGACTGAACATTGATGGGTTGGAAATGAATTCCAACACCTAAAACTCACCGGCAAGTGTACCAGGTCGTATCAAGTAGTAAAACTCACTTAGAGTGAGTTCGATCCCACAGGGATTGATGGATCAAGCAACTTTAGGGAGTGGTTAGTTTAGTCAAGCTAACATTGAAGTGAAATTGGATGAAATGTAGCCAACAGAAAGTAAATTGACAAGAATTGTAAATGATAGAATGTAAATAGGTAGAAAACTTAAAGAGCAAGAAATGTAAATTGACAGAATCTTAAATGACAAGAAATATAAATTGCATCAAAGTAAAGGGGGATGGGTGCTGGAAATTAAAGAAAGAAATAGATCAAAGCTTAGAGTAACTGCAGAGAATTAAACTTGCAGAAAAAGTAAATCAGATCATGAACAGAAATGTAAAATGCCAAACAAGTGCAGAAGAATTAAATTGCTTGAAAGTAAATTGAATTGGGTGTTGGGAATTAAAATTTAACAGGAAAGTGTCAAGTGCAATCAATCAGAGAGCTAGAATATGAAATGGGATGCAGCAGATATCAAACAAGAAAGAAAAATTGCTTGAAGAAGCAAAACAGTAAGAAAACTCAGCTCTATTGTGAAATCTAAAAGGACAAGTGAAGATCTCGATGAGACTAGAAAACAGGTCTAGATCTCAATTCCTTCCTTGATCCAACAGTAAACAACTTGCAGAAGAAAAGAAGATGAAAGCAGTGAAGAAAAATTAGATCCAAATCACAATTCCTTGAAATTATGCAGAAAAGGAAACAAAGAGAAATCTCAGATCAAGAATGAAACAGAATTCCTTCAATTCTCAATCCAAGACTCAAAAGAAAATTAAAAGAGAGCTATCTATTCTACTTGCTCCCTATTGGAGCCAGCCTTTTTAACAAAGATGAAAACGATGCCTTATATAGGCTTTACAAAATGAAAATGAAAAAGAAATTGAAAACAAATTACAATTAAATGAAATTCCTATTCTAACTTGTTCTTGTGCCTTTGAGTGATGATGTGGGCTTTGCTTGCTTTGGATTAGAAGAGAGATGGGTCCAGTTGGCCTTGGTTCAATTGGTGAAGAATTGAATCCAATTTGATTTTTAATTGAATTTTGGACCATGGGTGCTACTCCCAAGGAACGGCTCAGTTGAAATACCAAACTGAGCGCCCAAACTTGCTTTGTCTTACCCAATTTGGTGTGCCATCCCCTTGTCCGTGTCACACTTTTGTGCGCATGATTTGCTCCTTGGCGTGCCAAAATGTGAAGAGTGTGGGGGGAAATAGCGCTCAGTTGGGAAAGTGAACTGAGCTTCCCTTTTTTTCTTGTGTAGTGCTCCACCTTTGAGTGTGACGCCTTGAGTTCGAACCTTGGTGGAAGCACTTTTGTGAGCCTTTTTCTTGCATTTTCATGAGGAGAGAGCACGACAAAGCTCAGTTGGGAAAGTGAACTGAGCTTTCATAGGCCTTGACTTTCCAATTTTTGCTTTCCTTATGTCTCCCCCTTCGAGCCTTGTGAAGCCACTTTGGTTTATTTTTGCTTGTTTTTGGTCCTTAAAGATGATTTTCACTTGTGTCTCAATTTCATGCCAAATATGGACTACTATATATTGTTGGAAAGCTCTGAATGTCAGCTTTCCAACACAACTGAAAGCACATCAATTAGACGTCTGTAGCTCAAGTTATGGTCCTTTGAAGGAGGCATGGTCATGCTGTGAGCGCCCAAGTTTAACTTAGCGATAATTCTTGCTTCCAAGCCAAATTTTTCACGATAAAGCTAGGTTCACTTAGTTAACTGAGCTTTGAGTGCTGATTGTCAAGCTTCCTTGATTTGGTCATGGGCCACGCTTTTAAAAGCGTGGCCTAAGGCTCCAAAGTATGCTCCAACTTCAAAGTGTGCCCCAAAACTCTTTTTTTCTCCTTTTTAGCTTATTTTGTGCTTTTTGCTTCTTTTTCTTCTTATTTCCTACAAAATTTATAAAATTAAAAGATCAAGGAAATGTACCATTTAAGCACCAAAGAATGCAATATTTAAGCACTAATCATCAATTTCTTGTATGAAAAAGCATAGAAAAACATGACATGATGACATGTCATCACAACACCAAACTTAAACCTTGCTTGTCCCCAAGCAAGAAAAGAATCATGCAATAAAGATTGACAATCCAAGGTAAGAAGAATAGCAACTCAATGTTCACGGTAGGCTAGTTTTCTATGCATGCTACAATCACAAAGGAAATGTAAATGATTGATGCTTCTATCTAACTCATTTTATGAAATCTTTTCCTTATATCTCTTCCTTGAAACAAGCTTTTGATTTTCTTATTAGCTTCTCCTTTTGGGTGCTTTGCCCCATGAGTTGATAACAAATCTACGACTCTAAATGCTTTGTTTTCAAGTTTTACCACTTGATACATAAGCACCACAAGCATTTAATTAGAGGACTTCTTTAAGCTCTTTTGTTTCTTTTCTTTACTCTCTAATCATTGATGCTCAGAGCCTTGAGCCTTGAGGGAGTGCATTTGCACTTTGAGCCTAACCTTGACTATAAGTGTTTTGTTTTCAAGCTTTTTGCTTGATACATAAACACCACAAGTACTTAACAATTTAATTGTTATTGGTACTTAGAGCCTTCAGCTTTCTCATTCTTTCCCTTTTTCTTTTCTTGCCTTAATTGTACTTGCTTCTTCAAGGTTTTCATGATTTTCAAAAGATTTCACAAAATATCCTAGATGAAAACTTCAATTAAATAAAATCTAATGCAATTGAGCAACAATCAACCATACTAGCCTTTCAATGCTTGTATGCATGCTAAGTTCTTCTTTAATGCCTTGTTTGTTTATGATCATGATACTTTACTGCTTTGAACTTCAAAACTGAAGTTGGTAGTTATAATGGCACAGCAACATGTTACAAATCAAGATTCAAGCTATGCTTATTCATACCCCACATGCATACAGAGAATATAAAGATAATCATGCAATTTAAAGTGCTGAAAGCAAATGAACGGAAAAAGAACTTTACAACCTTGTAGTTCATCTTCTCTATTATTGTTATTTTCCTCCCGTTCTTCCCCTTTCCCTTGTCAAACTCAGAATGCTTGCTCATCCTCAAGCAACAATTAGAACAATGGCTATGGGGCTAAGATGGATCATAAATGTCTTACACATTGAAATGTTAGCAGTACATGTGTTTCAAACAAGCAAAATTAAAGATAACAATCAAGGCACAAAGGACAGAGACATTGTGATTGCATAGATAAGAAGGTGTGCACAATACATTGCATAAAAGATAAGTGGCACACCAAACTTAGTGTGACACTTTCACTTGGAATTAATGCAAGTATCCAGTAAAGATTGGAAGCAAATTTTGTTTCATAGCAACATCAAACTTAGAATGCAATCATATGTCAATTTTATTTGAAATAAGACTAAATGAAAGGGAACTGTTATATGTTAAATACAATCACCAAGCCAAGAATCTGTCATGAATAAGAATCTCTTGGTGATGTATTAACAAAAATAGTTAAGAGGCAAAATAAGTGAAAGCATTAAAAACAAAGAATTAACTAAAGTAAACAGAATAACAAAATGTCGAACCAAAAGAGAATTAACACTGCAATGGCATTATGGTTATCCAGACAAGTGGTATTGCTGGGTTTCTTGCATAGAAAATAAGTGGCACACCAAACTTAGAATCTTAGTGTGACACTTTCATTTTTTGATTTGATGCAATCATCCAAAAAGATTGAAAACAATTTGTTGCAAGGCAACACCAAACTTAGAATGTAACCATATGCCAATTTATTGAATTTTAAACAAAGCACAGAAAGAAAACAAAGCAGAGAAGAGAAATTATACCTACGGTTGACATGTTGTTCACTTTCTTCCTCGTCTTCCAGTTTGTTAAGAGGAATGACCTCAAGGGGGGAGAAGATTCAGCTAGTGTCCACTGTCTTGGCCTCTCTTCAGTAAGCTTTCTTTTGTTAATGGCTTGATTGAGCTTGCTTGCTGGATCAGGGGGAGGATTGCTTGTAGTTGACCTTCTCTTCTTCATGAATATTGTCCTTTGTAGCTTGGTCACAATCCTCTTCTCGGTGCTTTTCTTAATTGCCTTCACTTCTTTGAATTCAAGACTTGGTTGCTGTGTGATTTTTGGAGTTTTGTGGTCATCAAGAGTTCCTTACAATGGTGGTTCAATGATGTCTTCCTCTGTGCACTTCTCTACTTCACTTGAGTATGAATTCTCTTGAGTATCTTCCTCCATTTCTTCTTCATGATTTTCCATTAATTTCTTTGGGAAGGAATCTTTACGTTTCATTGTCACCTCAAGTAGCTTTTGTGAATGTAAAATCCTTGGCTCATGTCCCTTATCCTTCATTGCAATTTCACTTGACACAGGGACCTTTTGTTCTTGTTTTTCCACTTCCTTACCCACAAATTTGTCTTCATCCTCACTGTTTGATGGTTCTAAGTTCCTCCTTGTTTGCTCTGAGGGCCCATTCATCTTCTTGAAGAAGATTTCTTTCCAGGATTGGGACTGTGTGTATTTTTTCACGAGTTGCCTGTGTATTTCAATGGCTTGGCATCGGCTTTCTAAGGGTTCTTTGGACCATTGAAGGTAATCCTCATCTGCTAGTTCAAGAGATGAAGGTTGAGAGTAATTTTTGTGACATGGATGTGTTGTGGTGAAGCTGTGTTGAGGGGTGTGGAATGAGTTTTGTGAGTTGTGGGATGAATTTTGTGGATCTTGGAGGAAACTTTGTGTTGAGGCATAATCAAGTGATGAAGAACTTTCAAATGAGAAACTGGGAAGTGAGGATGGATGCTCTTTCATTCCTTGGTGATACTCCCAGCCACCATTAGAATAATGACTTGGATCATTTTGTGGTGGTGGAAAGTATCCCATATGATTCTCTTGCTCATCTTGTGTCTCTAAAGCAAATCTCAATGAATTGGAGTGTTCAGAATTTGTATTTTCTTGGTGATATTCCCAGCCACCATTAGAGATTGGTGATGGTGGGTAATATCCCATAAAATTTGTTTGATTATAAGATGAGTTGAACTCCATTTGAATTTTGTAAAACACAACACCAAGGAAAATTGAAATTCATGTCTCAGAGAAGGAATTTCTTAGTGAGGCAATAACTCAAACACCTTGGTTTCAATCTAAAACAGAAAGCAAAAACAAAGAAAATGCTTGATCTAGACTTCTCACCCACTTAATCATTGTTGATCTAAATCAATCCCCGGCAACGGCACCAAAAACTTGACGGGTTGGAAACGAATTCCAACACCTAAAACTCACTGGCAAGTGTACCGAGTTGTATCAAGTAGTAAAACTCACTTAGAGTGAGGTCGACCCCACATGGATTGATGGATCAAGCAACTTTAGTGGGTGATTAGTTTAGTCAAGCTAACATTGAAGTGAAATTGGATGAAATGTAGCCAACAGAAAGTAAATTGACAAGAATTGTAAATGACAGAATGTAAATAGGCAGAAAACTTAAAGAGCAAGAAATGTAAATTGACAGAATCTTAAAAGACAAGAAATGTAAATTGCATCAAAAGTAAAGGGGGCTGGGTGCTGAAAATTAAAGAAAGCAATAGATCAAAGCTTAGAGTAACTGCAGAGAATTAAACTTGCAGAAAATGTAAATCAGATCATGAACAGAAATGTAAACTGCCAAACAAGTGCAGAAGAAATAAATTGCTTGAAAGCAAATTAAATTAGGTGCTGGGAATTAAAATTTAACAAGAAAGTGTAAAGTGCAATCAATCAGAGAGCTAGAATATGAAATGGGATGCAGCAGATATCAAACAGAAGAGAAAAATTGCTTGAAGAAGCAAAACAGTAAGAAAACTAAGCTCTATTGTGAAATCTAAAAGGACAAGTGAAGATCTCAGGGGTTGGATGAGACTAAAAAACAGATCTAGATCTCAATTCCTTCCTTGATCCAATAGTAAACAACTTGCAGAAGAAAAGAAGATGAAAGCAGTGAAGAAAAATTAGATCCAAACCACAATTCCTTGAAATTATGCAGAAAAGGAAACAAAGAGAGATCTCAGATCAAGAATGAAACAGAATTCCTTCAATTCTCAATCCAAGACTCAAAAGAAAATTAAAAGAGAGCTATCTATCCTACTTGCTCCCTATTGGAGCCAGCCTTTTTAACAAAGATGAAAACGATGCCTTATATAGGCTTTACAAAATGAAAATGAAAAAGAAATTGAAAACAAATTACAATTAAATGAAATTCCTATTCTAACTTGTTCTTGTGCCTTTGAGTGATGATGTGGGCTTTGCTTGCTTTGGATTAGAAGAGAGATGGGTCCAGTTGGCCTTGGTTCAATTGGTGAAGAATTGAATCCAATTTGATTTTTAATTGAATTTTGGACCATGGGTGCTACTCCCAGGGAACGGCTCAGTTGAAATATCAAACTGAGCGCCCAAACTTGCTTTGTCTTGCCCAATTTGGTGCGCCAACCCCTTGTCCGTGTCACACTTTTGTGCGCATGATTTGCTCCTTGGCGTGCCAAAATGTGAAGAGTGTGGGGGGAAATAGCGCTCAGTTGGGAAAGTGAATTGAGCTTCCTTTTTTTTCTTGTGTAGTGCTCCACCTTTGAGTGTGACGCCTTGAGCTCGAACCTTGGTGGAAGCACTTTTGTGAGCCTTTTTCTTGCATTTTCATGAGGAG
Source organism: Arachis ipaensis (assembly GCF_000816755.2). Lineage (NCBI taxonomy): Eukaryota > Viridiplantae > Streptophyta > Magnoliopsida > Fabales > Fabaceae > Arachis > Arachis ipaensis. Next base: position 73,297,736 of record NC_029789.2, on the reverse strand, counting down.
AGAGCACAACAAAGCTCAGTTGGAAAAGTGAACTGAGCTTTCATGGGCCTTGGCTTTCCAATTTTTGCTTTCCTTATGTCTCTCCCTTCGAGCCTTGGTGAAGCCACTTTGTTTTATTTTTGCTTGTTTTTGGTCCTTAAAGATGCTTTTCACCTGTGCCTTAATTTCATGCCAAATATGGACTACTTTATATCGTTGGAAAGCTCTGAATGTCAGCTTTCCAACACAACTGAAAGCACATCAATTGGACGTCTGTAGCTCAAGTTATGGTCCTTTGAAAGAGGCATGGTCATGTTGTGAGTGCCCAAGTTTAACTTAGCGAAAATTCTTGCTTCAAAGCCAAATTTTTCACGATAAAGCTAGGTTCACTTAGTTAACCGAGCTTTGAGTGCTGATTGTCAAGCTTCCTTGATTTGGTCATGGGCCACGCTTTTAAAAGCGTGGCCTAAGGCTCCAAAGTGTGCTCCAACTTCAAAGTGTGCCCCAAAACTCTTTTTTTCTCCTTTTTAGCTTATTTTGTGCTTTTTGCTTCTTTTTCTTCTTATTTCCTACAAAATTTATAAAATTAAAAGATCAAGGAAATATACCATTTAAGCACCAAAGAATGCAATATTTAAGCACTAATCATCAATTTCTTGTATGAAAAAGTATAGAAAAACATGACATGATGACATGTCATCAAACATAGAAGAGAAAGAGAAAATAAAATTGGAAACAGAAATAAAACTGCAAAAGTAAAATTCAATACTGGAAAATAAAACTGTAAACAGAAAGGAAAGTGATGCAGAGTCTTAGTGCAAAAGTAAAATTCCAAAGTGAAAAGTACAAAAGAGATCTAAATGAAAAAGAAGCTGGAAAAGTGGATCCCGAAGAAGCCCCAGGAGATCCCCCAAAATACTTCAAGATGCCCCCTATTTATACTCGTGTACTTACTTCTTCAGGTGTACTTGGAAACTCTTCAAAATGTGCTTTTTTGGTTGGTGGAATAAGTTGCTCCAGGAGAACGCAACGCTCTTTAGGAAAGCAGAGCGCTCATACATCGATGCGTACGCGTCACCCACGCATACGCGTCGTTCAACATTTTAACAATTGCGACGCGTACGCGTCACCTACGCGTGTGCGTCATTTCTCTTTGTAGACTTTGTCACGCGTACGCGTCCCCTACGTGTACGCGTACTCTTTAGTGGCGCTCTCCAGGCGAGTGTAGCGTTCTTTCCAAGAGCGCTCTCCCACGCATATGCATTATCCACGCGTACGTGTGGCCTTCCAAAAGTGTCACTTCCATGCTGCCGCTTCATCCATGCGTGCACATGCTTGTTTAGAATTGTTGCTCCCACGCGTACGCGTGGTCTTCAAAAAATCACTTTGATGCGTACGCGACACCGACGCATACGTGTCGCCATCTGAATTTTCCCACTTCCGTATCGCAGGCGCTCTTGGTTGAAGAACGTAGCACTCTTGGTTGAAGAATGTTGCTCCTCCTGTGCGTACACACACTGGATCGTGTGTACGCACACAAACACAGAGCGCTCTTGTAAAGAAAGTGTAGCGCTCAATACTATGCTGCAGGAGAACGTAGCGTTCTTCAAGCTTAAGTGAGCGTAGCGCTATGCTCTTCTTCCTCTGTTATGATCACAACAAAGAATAGCAATACGTCAAAGCTGTGTTCCTTGAGCAACAATTTTTAGATAACACACTCATTCATACTTTTCTTCAATTTTTTGCATGAAATTAAGAAAAATTCATTTAGTCCTCAATCTATCAAAGTATGATGAGAGAATCCATTTAAGTACTTATTTATTTGAGTAATATGCATGAAATTTAACTAAAATGGACTAAACTAACTAGCTAAACTAGCTAAAATGCGAATGCATCACAACACCAAACTTAAATCTTGCTTGTCCCCAAGCAAGCAGTAAAACATAGGAAGAATGAATGAAAACAAAGAGAGGTAATAGACCCTTATTGGAAGGCATTCAATTTTGGTTAATGGGGTTTTCATGCATGGTGTTTCAGTGATTTTTATTCTGTGGCTGAAGTATCAACACTCCTTTGGATCCTTACTTGAATTACACAAAAAATGAGACTTGTTATTGCTTGGTCCTTAGTTTTTTTTGCTCTTTTTCTTTTGATTGAGATTTATTGCTTGCTAAGGCTAAATGCTATGAGTTAAGGCAGCTCTTTAAAGTAAGCTTTCAGCCAGCATTCTCGCCCCGGTTATTTCAAGATGCTAGGTGTTGAGACACCCCTAAGGGCTTACTTGCTCAAGCCTTTCCTTAGCACACACATATCACAGGCATTTAGCTTGTTTTGTTCTTTGTAAATTGATGCCCAGCACCTCTTTGGGTCACTAAATGCTTTGTCTCAAAGTAGCTCTTGATGGTGGACTTTCAGTTGGCAATCCCAGGTTAGTTAACCCAAGTTGTCAGGTGATGAAGCACCCCTTAGAACCTAGTTATCCAAGCTTATCTTTGTACAAGAGCATCACAGGCATATATCCAAATCTCAAGCCATTGGTGCCCAGCCTTGTTTATTTCTTTTTGTTTCTTTCTCTTGCATTTTTTTTTCTTTTATTATGGACCTCTTTCATTTGTCGAGTCTCATGGAATGTAACTCAAGTTCATATCTTAAAGTTATGCCAATCTCTAGCCTTATTCATAAATTAGCTAATGAACCAGCACATACCACCACATAACCTGATTCTGTCTCCTATCAAAATAGCCCTTTACTCTTTCTCTATTTTATATCAATTTTTTTCTTATATTCAAGCATGGGAAATAAAGCATACAACTTAAGCAAGATGGCATGATCTAAGAATTTTAAACTAGCATGCCATACAACATGAAAACAAACAAACAAACAGACAGCAAATGACTCATAACTAACAGGACACAATTCAACAGGGGTACAATTGCACTTTCAATTAACAGATTTAAGCTGAAGACAGTCAAGTAACAGTACAACCTCTTGGAGTCCACTTGTTTCCTCCTTGCCATCACCATCCTCAATTTTTGTGCCCTTCTTTATCTCTTTAGATGATGGTGTCTATTCCTTCTGAGAGATTGAGTGTCTTCCTACAAAGATATTGAAAGTTGCTTGTTCCCTAAGCACTTGAGAGATGATTAGCATGCATGTATGTTTGTAGGCTCTGAACTTACTTTGGTGTGTGAACACCAAACTTAGTTCCTCGCCTTATGTAGCATCTTGAATATATGCAAAAAACCTCATGTCCTTTTATTAAGAAAACAAACTATAAAACTAGAAAACAACTATGAACTAGAAACTAAGCAATTGTTAAGTAGTTACTCTGATTGTTTGGAGCTGATAACTAGTCATGCTGAGGGTTGAAATGTGTTTTTAATTAAATCTTTGGTGGAACACCAAACTTAGAATCCAATATTCACCCTTGAATTACTTTGGTGTGCAACACCAAACTTAGCTCCTTACAATATAGATTAATCTACTTAACTTTCTTATTGAAATAGTAAAGGAAAAGAGAGTTACCTCTGGTTGGGTTGCCTCCCAACAAGCGCTCATTTATCGTCACTAGCTTGACGGTTGTCTCTTATTAGGGAGGATAATGAACATAGTGCCTCAGCCCTTCCCCTCTCACCGTGAGCTTTCCTCCAGTATCATTCTTGATGATTTCCACATGTTCAAGTGAGAGGATTTTATTCACTGTGTAATATCCAGAGAAATATGGAGATGTTTCCAATGGTTGGTAAGCTAGCATCACTTTATCCCCCTGATATGAAGCCTTCAGTGGGAATTTTTCTGTTTCTCCACCCTCTTGGTATTGTCTTCTTGAGATTCTTTTCTTTTCCAGGAGGTGGTTCATGTTTTGGGGTCTCAAATTTTGGAGGGTTCTTGCTGAGGATTTCCTGCGGAGGCTTTGGTTGTTGTCCATTTTCATCTCCTTGAGCTTGTTGCAATAGTTCTATCTCTTCCCCTCCTTTCCAGCATGAACTTGAGTGCATTGGGAGTGACTCATTAGGTGCCTCTTTCAAGTTTGGATTTCTTAAATCAATCTTCATACACTCTTCTTCTTGATTGAGATCTTGTAAACTTTTGAAGACATGGAACACTATATGCTCTTCATGCACTCTCAGCATCAATTCTCCTTTTTCCACATCTATCAATGCTCTGCCCATAGGTAGGATGGGTCTCCCTAGAATGATGGGAGTGTTGTAATCTTCCTCCATGTCTAGAACGACAAAGTCAGCTGGGAGGAAAAATTTCCCCACCTTTACCAATACATTCTCCACAACTCTAAGTGTTTGCTTCATGGATTTGTCAGCCATTTAGAGGGCTATCTATGTGGGTTTCAATTCATGAATTTGAAGCTTCTTCATCAAGGATAGAGGCATCAGATTTATGCTTGCACCAAGGTCACAAAATGCTCTCTCAATTATCATGTTGCCTATGGTGCAGGGAATGTGAAAGCTCCCTGGGTCCTTCCTCTTCCTTGGCAATTCTCTCCGGATGATGGCACTACACTCCCTGGTCATCACAACCATTTGTCCTTCTTTCAAGAATCTTTTCTTTGTTAATAATTCCTTCATGAACTTAGCATATAGTGACATCTGTTCAAGTGCTTCTATGAAAGGGATGTTGATGTGCATTGTCTTGAATATCTCCAGGAATTTGGAGTATTGCTTATCTTTGTTTTCTCCCTTGTACCTTTGAGGATAGGGTATCATTGGTTGGTATGCTTTCACTGCTTCTTTCTTAGTTGACTTATCATTCTGTGTAGAAGTTTCTTGCTCTTGCTTTTGCTCCTTCACTTCTTCTTTTGAGCCTTCTTTGTTGTGATCTTCTTGAGTGATGGCTTCTTTCTCCACCTTCTTTCCATTTCTCAAAGTGATTGCTTTGCACTCCTCCCATTTGATGGCTTTTCCTATGTCTCTTGGGTTGTTTTTAATGTCACTAGGGAAGGCATTTACTTGCTTCTCACCTATCTCTGAAATTTGTTTAGCCCTTTGTCCCATTTATCTTTCCAAGTTTCTAATTGAAGCCTCTTGGTTTTTGCTTGCCAATTCTTGACTCTTTGCTAGTTTCTCCATCATTATCTCCAAGTTAGAGATTCTTTGGGATTCTTGAGGTGGTTGTGGTTGAGTGTGGGATGTTGGTGGTTGATGAAAGGTTATTTTGGTTAGCTGAAGGGTTATTGGGTGGATAATAGGTGGATGTGGAATGATTGTTTTGGGGTTTTCTGTAAGGGTTTTGGTTAGTTGGTTGATGGTTTTGGTGGTTTGTGTTGCGGGAGTTGCTTGGGTTAAAGTTTCTTTGCCATGAGTTTTGGTTTTCTCCCCACTTTAGATTGGGATGGTTCCTCCAAGAGGAGTTGTAAGTGTCCCCATGGAACTCATTCTGTCCAGATCCTTGGTTGTGCATATACTGAACTTTTTCAAGTTGCTACTCCTCATAGCTTTCTTCATTTTGTCCCCACATAACTGGTGGTTGGTTTGCAGTGCTTATTGTAGCTAGTTGAAGACCATCTATTCTCTTTACCATCATCTCCATTTGCTGTTAGATTTGTTGGTGCATCGATTTGTTCTATGCCAAGATAGTGTCCACACCTTCAAGCTCTAATACACTCTTCTTTGGAGTTAGAGTTGGTTGGCGTTGCCTTTGATGAGAATAAAAGTATTGATTGTTGGCAACAGTATCTATGAGGTTCTAAGCTTCTTCTGCTATTTTCATTAGCTGAAGTGAGCCTCTTGTAGAGTAATCCAAAGCCTCTTGAGCTTTTAGAGTTAAGCCCTCATAGAAGTTCTGAAGTCTCACCCACTCACTGAACATGTCAGGTGGGCATTTCCTTATCAAAGCTATGTATCTCTTCTAGGACTCATAAAGTGATTCTCCATCTATTTGAGTGAAAGTTTGCACTTCTATTTTCATCCTGATGATTCTTTGAGGTGGGTAGAATTTAGCTAGGAATTCGCTCACCAAATCATCTCAGTTGTTGATGCTTTCTTTGGAGAATGTCTCCAGCCATTGAGATTCTTTATCCCTCAAAGAGAATGGAAATAACAACAACTTGTAGATATCTAGATGCACAACATTTGTCTTAACTGTTTCACATATCCTTAAGAAGACAGATAGGTGTTAATTTGGGTCTTCAAGAGGACCCTCCATAGGAGCAATGGTTCTACACCAAAGTGATAAGTTGAGGCTTCAACTCAAAGTTGTTGCCATGGACATTTGGAGTGAGTATACTGCTCCTACAGTTTCTTGGGTTGGGGATGGTGTAAGAGGCTAGAACTCTCCTTGGAGGTTAGCCATTGTTGTTGGCCACCTCCTCTGGTGGATTAGGGAGATTATCCTCCATCTCTTAATCTCCATCTTCTAATTCTTCTTCTCCAATCACCCCATTTCCTTTTGCTTCTCTTCTTAGCCTCAAGAAGGTTCTCTCTGGTTCAGAATCAAAGGAGGTGGATGCACCTCTTCTTTCTCCTGGCATACAACACAAACAAACCAATAAACAAAAGCAGAGCACTCTATTGCTAGAGTGGAGTTACAGTTAGCAGAAACAAAATCTCAAACAGTTAGTAGGCTAAATAAAAAAAGATAAAAAAAATGCTTAATCTAGATTATCACTTACTTAATCATTGTTAATCTAAATCAATTCCCGGCAACGGTGCCAAAAACTTGATGGCGAAAAATTGAATTCGCACAAACTAACCGGCAAGTGTACCGGGTCGTATCAAGTAGTAAAACTCCCAAAAGTGAGGTCGATCCCACAGGGATTGATGGATCAAAAAATTTTAGTATGGTGATGAGTCTAGTCAAGCTAAAAAGTGATGAATTGAGTGAATTTTGATCAACAGAAAGTAAATTGCAAGAAATCTAAAGTGCTGAATGTAAATTGCTTGAAACTTAAAAGGCAAGAAATTTAAATGACTGAAAATTAAAGAGCAAAAAAGTAAAAGAGCTAAATTTTAAATTGTAAGAAATGTAAATGACTGGAATCTTAGATTGCAAGAAAGTAAAAGTGCAGAATCTAGGCGTGCGCATGCTTGTTCAGAATGCTTGTTCAGAATTGATTCAAACCCCCTTCCGGAGTGAATGGATCTCAATCAAAATAGAAGTTATTTCTTAGCTATCCAGATGAATTGAGAGGAAGAAGAATTTAAATTAATTCATATGAATCACAATAGAGCTCTTCCCTCTAATGAGTTGGGGTTCAATTGGTCATCGCTCTAAGAACAATTGCAAGAAATCTAAATTGCAGAAATGTAAATCAAGCTCACTATAAACTGAATTGTAAAATTTGCAGAAAGGAAAGTTGCAGAAGAGAATTGCAGAAATTGAAATTGCATAAGCTAAATTGAATTCAATACTGAAATATAAAAGTGCAGAAAGGTAAAAGTGTTTACAAGAGCCTTCTATTCTACTCCTACTCCTACTCCTACTACTACTACTACTCCTAATGCAGCCTTCTATGAATCCTATTGCCTCTTGTTAAACTAAAGCCTTTTTATAGGCATTCCTAAATTACCAAATTGAAATGAAATTGAAAACAAATTACAATTAAATGAAATTCCTATTCTAGATGATCCCCGTGGTCTTCATTGAGTGATCAGAGTGGGCTTGCTTGCTTGTAGTTCAAATGGGCTTGGAATGAAGCTAATTTGAGCAGAAAATTCACTTCCAGGAGAGCGTAGCGTTCATTTGGAGAACGGAGTGCTTTTACATCCACGCGTATGCATCACCCACACGTGTGCGCCATTTTGCGTTTTAGCACATCCACGCGTGCACGTCATCCACGCGTACGCGTAACCTTCAAAATTTGAACTTGTGACGCGTACGTGTGCTATACGCGTGCGCATGCTATACGCGTGTGATGAGTGGATAATTTATATGCTTTTTGGCATTATTTTTAGTATGTTTTTAGTATATTTTAGTTAATTTTTATTATGTTTTTATTAGTTTTTAAATAAAAATCATATTTCTAGACTTTACTATGAGTTTGTGTGTTTTTCTATGATTTCAGGTATTTTCTGGCTGAAATTGAGGGACCTGAGCAAAAATCTGATTCAGAGGCTGAAAAAGGACTGCAGATGCTGTTGGATTCTGACCTCCCTGCACTCGAAGTGGATTTTTTGGAGCTACAAAAACCCAATTGGCGCGATCTCAAATGCGTTGGAAATTAGACATCCTGGGCTTTCCAGCAATATATAATAGTCCATACTTTGCCCGAGATTTGATGGCCCAAATAGGCGTTCCAAGTCAGCTTAAGAATTCTGGCGTCAAAACACCAGAACTGGCACAAAAGCTGGAGTTAAACGCCCAAACTGGCACAAAAGTTGGCTGATGAGCGGATAATTTATACGCTTTTTGGCATTGTTTTTTGTATGTTTTTAGTATATTTTAATTAGTTTTTATTATATTTTTATTAGTTTTTATTTAAAATTCACTTTTCTAGACTTTACTATAAGTTTGTGTATTTTTCTGTAATTTCAGGTATTTTCTGGTGGAAATTGAGGGACCTGAGCAAAAATCTGATTTAGAGGCTGAAAAAGAACTGCAGATGTTGTTGGATTCTGACCTGCACTCAAAGTGGATTTTCTGGAGCTACAGAAGCCCAATTGGCACGCTCTCAATTGCGTTGGAAAGTAGACATTCTGGGCTTTCCAGAAATATATAATAGTCTATACTTTGCTCAAGATTTGATGGTCCAAATAGGCGTTCCAAGTCAGCTCAAGAATTCTGGCGTTTAACGCCAGAACTGGCATAAAAACTGGAGTTAAACGCCCAAACTGGCACAAAAGCTGGCGTTTAACTCCAAGAAAAGTCTCTACACATGAAAGCTTCAATGCTCAGTCCAAGCACACACCAAGTGGGCCCCGAAAGTGGATTTTTACACTAAACACCCTAGCTTACTCATTTTCTGTAACCCTAGGTCACCAATTCACTATAAAAACTACTTTTAGTGATTCATCTTGTACCTCATGACATTCTATACGTTTCATATTGTATCCTCTACGGCATGAGTCTCTAAACCCCATTGTTGGGGGTGAGGAGCTCTGCTGTTCTTTATGAATTAATGCAATTACTACTGTTTTCCATTCTATCACGCTTGCTTCTATTCTAAGATATTCATTCGCACCTCAACCTGATGAATGTGATGATCCGTGACACTCATCATCATTCTCACCTATGAACGCGTGCCTGACAACCACCTCCGTTCTACCTTAGATTGAATGCATATCTCTTAGCCTCATTATTCAGATCAGAGTCTTCGTGGTATAAGCTAGAATTATTGGCAGCCATTCCTGAGATCCAGAACGTCTAAACCTTGTCTGTGGTATTCTGAGTAGGATCTGGGAAGGGATGGCTGTGACGAGCTTCAAACTCGCGATTGTTGGGCGTGTGACAGACGCAAAAGGATCAATGGATCCTTTTCTAGCATGATCGAGAACCGACAGATGATTAGCCGTGCGGTGACAGCGCATTTGGAACGTTTTCACTGAGAGGACGAGAAGTAGCCATTGACAACGGTGATGCCCAACATAAAGCTTGCCATGGAAGAAGCCTTGCGTGCATGAAGAAGAAGATAGTAGGAAAGCAGAGATTCAGAAGACAAAGCATCTTCAAAGCCTCAACCTGTTCTTCATTACTGCATAACAAGTATTTATTTCATGTTCTTTTACTTTTTACAATTAAATCTGAGAATTATTGATATCCTGACTAAGAGTTACAAGATAACCATAGCTTGCTTCAAGCCGACAATCTCCGTGGGATCGACCCTTACTCACGTAAGGTATTACTTGGACGACCCAGTGCACTTGCTGGTTAGTTGTGCGGAATTGTGACAAAGTGTGATTCACGTTTAAGAGCTCCAAGTCCTTTGGCGCCATTGTTGATGATCACAATTTCGTGCACCAAGTTTTTTGTGCCGTTGCCGGGGATTGTTCGAGTTTGGACAACTGACGGTTTATCTTGTTGCTTAGATTAGGAATATTTTATTTTTGTTGGTTTAGAGTCTTTTATTTGAGTTTAGTTTCATATTTTAAGTTTGGTGTCAATTGCATGCTTTTATTTTCTTTTAATTTTTCGAAATTGCATGTCCTTAGTTCTTACTCGATTTTTAAAAATTCTAAGTTTGGTGTCTTCTTTGTGTTTTTCCTTTAATTTTCGAAAATTTGGGTTTGATTTTCAAAAAAATTTAAGTTTGGTGTCCCTTGTGCTTTTATTTACCTAAAATTTTTTCAAAAATTTGTTCTTGGTGTTCATCTTGATCTTCAAAGTGTTCTTGATGTTCATCTTGACATTTAAAGGTTTCTTGTTTGTCCTCTCTGTTTTGATCTAAAATTTCTAAGTTTAGTGTCATTTTGTTGTTTTTCTCTTTCCTCATTAAAATTCAAAAATAAAAAAAATATCTTTTCCTTATCTTACTCATAATTTTTGAAATTTGGCATTAAAGTAGTCAAAGATTTTCAAAATCATATTTTTTCTTTTTAGTCAAGTCAAAATTCTAATTTCAAAAATTGATCTTTTCAAATCTTTTTCAAAAATCAAATCTTTTTAATTTTCAATCATATCTTCTCAATCATATCTTTTTCAAAATAATTTTCAATCATATCTTTTTTTTATTAAATTGCAATCATATCTTCTCAATCAAATCTTTTTCAAAATAATTTTCAATCATATCTTCTCAATCATATCTTTTTCAAAATAATTTTCAATCATCTCTTTTTGATTGCTAATTTCAAAATCCTTTTAATTAATTAATTAATTTAGTCTTCAATTTGCTTTTATTTTCTTTTTTTTGAAATTTTATTTTATTTTATTTTCTATTTATTTTATTTTATTCTATTTTAATTTTGGTCACTTTTAATTAAATAAACAAAAAAATAAAAGTATAATTTATTTACAATTCATATCAATTCCCTTTTCTCCATCATGGACATAAGTGGAAATGAACAGTCCAGAAGGACTCTGGGATCATATGCTAACCCCATTACAGCTGCATATGGGAGTAGCATCTATATACCCCCCATCAAAGTAAGCAGTTTTGAGCTAAATCCTCAGCTCATTATCATGGTGCAGCAAAATTGCCAGTATTCCGGTCTTCCGCAGGAAGAACCTACTAAGTTTCTGGCACAGTTCTTACAAATTACTGATGCCAGGGCATTTTGGCCAGTTTCACTGACCTTTTCTTTATTGTTTTAGGGTAGTTTCATGCATTTTCTTAGGAAATAAGCAAGTTTTGGGTAGAATTTCACTTACATCTTGATTTAAGCATACATTGTGCACTTTACATGATTTCATGAGAGTTTTGCATGAATTAGATGACAAATTGGACGATGCATGTCTCATGATGTGGATTAGAACTTTGATGCACTTTATTGCTTGATTTCAGGACAAAGGAAGCAAGAAAGAACCACATTAGCAGCCACGTTAGTCTAACTAACGTGACCACTAACGTGGAATGGGAGCTAGCTTGCAACGTTAATGAGAAAAGTAATCGTCAATAACGTGCTCGAAAGCCATCATAGCCCACGTTAAGAGTCACGTTAACTAAGTTAACGTGAACTCTAACGTGGAAGAAAGAAATAAGGCCAACGTTAGTGACACTCACCTTTGTCACTAACGTTGGACCAAGCTCATAAGTGGCCACGTTAAGAGCCACGTTAACTCAGTTAACGTGGACTCTAACGTTGGAAAGCAAAAGAGAAGCCAACGTTGGCCAAGCTACAATGAGCCACGTTAGTTGCCACGTTAACTTAGTTAACGTGGAAGCTAACGTGGAGAAAGCAAGTGATCACCAACGTTAGTGACACTTACCTTTGTCACTAATGTTGGGATGTACCACCACAAGCCACTATGAGCCACGTTAGCTTCCACGTTAACTAAGTTAACGTGGAAGCTAACGTTGAGGATAGGATGATGAGCCAACGTTAGTGACACTCACCTTTGTCACTAACGTTGGAGATGGCTATCATTACCACGTTAGAAGCCACGTTAACTCAGTTAACGTGGACTCTAACGTGGGAAGTAGGGGCACCTTGGAACGTTAGTGACAAAGGTAAGTGTCACTAACATTGTCGAAGAATTGGCAAGCCAACATTAAGAGCCACGTTAACTAAGTTAACATGAACTCTAACGTAGGGGGAGGGAGGACTCTCAACGTTATTGGAAAAGGTGAGTCCCAATAACGTGTGCGAAGGATCAAGAGGCAATGTTAGTGGTCAAGTTGATGCCACTAACGTTGAAGTTAACGTGGATCATCCGTGGGTGCGGAACGTTAGTGGAAAAGGTTATTGTCACTAACGTTCTCGAACCCACACTCTCACTTAACGTTAACGCCACTAACATCCTGAGCTAAAGACCCTTCCTACTTCACACTTTCTCTCTACAAGTAAAGCTAAGCCCACTGCAGAAGATAACTGCTTCAAATTCAAAGTTCCAAAGGCCCATATCCAAGACTTGAAGAATCAACTAGAAGATCAGAAGAGTAGCATATATAGGGGTAGTTTTGAATCAGGAAAAAAGCTTTTGGTGGAGGGGAAATTGAGAACTACTCTTTGTATAATTTACTTTCTCTGCACTTCTAGTTCTAGTTTTTATGATGTATTCTCCATCTTTGTTTTCTACTTCCAGAGCTATGAACAACTAAACCCCTTTCATTGGGTTAGGGAGCTCTGTTGTAATTTGATGGATCAATACTAATTTTCATTACTCTTCTTCTATCTTTTCTCTTGATTTTACTAGAAAGCTTTCAATCTTCATCCAATTGGGTAATTATCTTGGAAAAGAAGCTATTCATACTTGGATCTCTTCTGAACCTTGGAAGAGGAATGAAGAGATCATGCTAGAAATGCTTTCTCATGTTGGACCAAATTGGGTTTGGTAGGGTATGGTGACTATAATCCTACCAACACTTGATTTGGGAATGCATGTGGTATAATCAGTGACCATACTTCATCTCTTCTCATGAGCAATTGACTAAGGAATTGGCTATTGATCAGGATTTGAGAGATTGAATTACCAAGGAATTGGAATTCGATCACTTAAGATTTTCAAGGAGATCAATGAATGCATTGATTGAGGACGAGATGAAAATGAACTTGATCCGGAGAATGCAACATCTCCTAAGCCCAATGAATCCCCATTTCTAATCTTACCCATTCTCTTTAATTTCTGCAATTTACTTTCATGAGCATCTTCCCCATTCCCATTTACAATTCTGCAATTTACTTTCCGTCATTTAATTTCAGCTCTTTACTTCCAGCATTTGCATTTTCTACTATTTACTTTCCCGCCATTTAATTTCCTGAAACTCTCAAACCAAATTCTGCTTCGCTCAACTAGAATAATCCTCTAATTAAAGTTGCTTGACCAATCAATCCCTGTGGGATTCGACCTCACTCTATTGTGAGTTTTTACTTGACGACAATTCGGTATACTTGCCAAAGGAAAATTGTTGAAAGACAAGTTTCTGTGCTATCAAGTTTATGGCGCCATTGCCGGGGATTGATTTTGTATCAACAATGACTAAATTGGAGGATAACTAGATTGAGCATTTTTCTTTTGTTTGATTTAAATTTCTATTTGAGTTAATTACTTCCAGTTTTAGTTATTTTCCTCCCTTCCCCCATACTCCTTTTTGTTAGTTATTTACCATTCAGTTCACTAACCCACTAACTGTTTGATATATTGCATCACTCACACTAACAGCAATTTTAACAAGAGTACTTTCTGCATCTATTTCCTTGCTTGTGCCTTGTTGGTTGTATGACAGGGAGAAGAAGCGGGGCTTCAACTTCCTTTGATTCTGAACCTGAGAGGACCTTCCTTAGATTAAGGAGGGAAGCAAGTGGAAAGAGAGTAGTTGGTGCTGAGGAAGAGGAGGAGTACTTTGAACCAGACATGGATGAAAACATAGAGAACCATCATGAAGAAGAGGCTCACAACCATGGCAGAGAAGGTCCAGCGCATCAGGCTGGACAAGTGAGAAGAGTTCTGGGTTCTTACATCAACCCAAACCCAGGAAACTGTGGAAGCAGCATCCAAAGGCCAACCATAGATGCCAATTACTTTGAACTAAAGCCACAACTCATCACCCTTGTTCAGAACAATTGTTCATTCGGAGGAGGTGTCCAAGAAGACCCCAATCAACATCTAACCACCTTCCTAAGGATATGTGATACTGTGAAGTCTAATGGTGTTCATCCTGACACCTATAGACTACTTCTGTTCCCTTTCTCACTTAAGGACAAGGCATCTAAATGGCTAGAATCTTTCCCAAAGGAGAGTTTTGCAACCTGGGAAGATGTGGTGAATAAATTCTTGGCAAGATTCTATCCTCCTCAATGGATCAACAGGCTGAGAGCTGAGGTGTAAACATTCAGGCAGCAGGATGGTGAGACTCTATATGAAGCATGGGAGAGGTTCAAGGACCTGACAAGAAGGTGCCCACCAGATATGTTCAATGAATGGGTGCAGCTACACATTTTCTATGAAGGCCTTTCTTATGAATCAAAGAAGGCAGTAGACCATTCATCCGGGGGGTCTCTGAACAAGAAGAAGACCATTGAGGAGGCCATAGATGTCATTGAAACTGTAGCAGAGAATGACTATTTCTATGCTTTTGAAAGAGGCAACACTAGAGGAGTGATGGAGCTAAACAATGTGGATGCACTGTTGGCCCAAAACAAGCTTATTACCAAGCAGCTGGCTGACCTCACCAAGAAGATGGAGAGGAACCAAGTGGCAGCAATCACCACCTCATCAGCAACCCAAGAGGGAGTGAATGCAAAGGCAGAAAGTGAGCAAGAACAAGCCAACTACATTGGAAACTCACCCAGGCAGACCCATGATCCTTACTCAAAAACGTACAACCCTGGTTGGAGGAATCACCCGAACTTTGGGTGGGAAAATCAACAAGATCAAAGCCAAGATTAGAGACGTCACAACCCCAACAACCATGCAGCTCACCAACATTCCACACAGAGATCATATCAGCACCACCCTAACAACACCTCTCCACATCCATACCAAAATCAAAATGACCCAACTCACCCATCTACTCTCAACTCACCATCATCTGAAGAAAGACTCTCCAAAATTGACATTCTGCTTGAAGGCATATGCAAAGAGATTCAAGACAGTAAGGCATTTCGAGAAGATGTGCAGTCCAATATGCAGAATCAAGATGCTGCCATCAAGAAATTTGAGACACAAATTGGCTACCTATTGAAGAGAATTTCCAGCCACAACCCTCGCAGCGATGTAGACTCAAACCAAAGGGAGGAGTGTCAAGTTATAACCCTCAGAAGTGGAAAAGAATTGAAGGAGACTCCCAAGCAACCCCAAGAGAAAGATTCAGTTGGAAAGAAGGAGGAACAAGATGAAGTTCAAATCCCCACCTCCAACTCACGTCAAAAGGAAGGAGAGCTGAAGCCATATGTTCCGAAAGTACCATATCCTCAACAATTGAAGAAGAAGGGGGATGACAGCCAGTTCTCCAGATTTTTAGAAATCTTCAAGAAATTACAGATTAACATAGCTGGTGAAGGTGGGGGATTTCATCTTCCCAGCAGACTTTGTGGTGTTGGACATGTAGGAGGAAGCCAAGGCCTCTATCATCTTGGGAAGACCGTTCTTAGCTACTGCTGGAGCTGTCATTAATGTCCAAAAAGATGATCTCACCTTAAGATTACACAATGAAAAGATGACATTCAATGTGTTCAAGGCCATGAGTTACCCACCAGAACAATTGGGAGAATGTATGAGGTTGGACTCACTGGAAGATGCAGTGGAGGAGAGCTTTGACGAAAAAGAACCTGAAAGGTTAACAGAGGAGGAGCCAACGTCTAGTGAAGAGGTTGCAACAGCAGAGATTCATATA
Source organism: Arachis ipaensis (assembly GCF_000816755.2). NCBI lineage: Eukaryota > Viridiplantae > Streptophyta > Magnoliopsida > Fabales > Fabaceae > Arachis > Arachis ipaensis. Next base: position 73,281,877 of record NC_029789.2, on the reverse strand, counting down.
CAAGGTGCACCAAAGGAAGAGAATGAAAAGTTAGAAGCACCCAAACTTGAACTCAAAGCACTGCCACCCACTCTCAAATATGCATACTTAGGCGGGAATGAAAGCTACCCAGTGATCATAAACTCATCCCTCAGCCAAGATCAAGAGAATGAACTGCTCCAAGTGTTGTGAAGGCATAAAGATGCCATTGGATGGACCCTCGCTGACCTAAAAGGGATCAGTTCGGCCATATGCATGCATAAAATACTGTTGGAATATGATGCCAAACCATCCATTCAATCCCAAAGGAGGCTGAACCCAATCATGAAGGAAGTGGTACAGAAGGAAGTTATGAAGTTGTGGCAGGGAGGGGTAATCTACCCGATCTCAAATAGCCCCTGGGTCAGCCCCGTGCATGTTGTTCCGAAAAAGGGAGGAATCACTGTATTTCCCAATGAGAGGAACGAACTAATCCCCACCAGGACAGTCACAGGATGGTGGATGTGCATAGACTACAGAAAACTAAATGAAGCTACACGAAAAGATCATTTCCCCCTTCCATTCACGGATCAGATGTTGGAAAGACTCGCAGGACACTCATACTATTGTTTTCTCGACGGTTATTCAGGATATAACCAAATAGTGGTTGATCCTAGAGACCAAGAGAAAACCTCATTTACTTGCCCATATGGAGTGTTTGCTTACAGGCGCATGCCATTTGGGCTATGTAATGCACCTGCGACTTTCTAACGCTGCATGCTTTCTATCTTCTCAGATATGATAGAGAAATTCATTGAAGTTTTTATGGATGATTTCTCGGTATTCGGAGATTCCTTTCCTAGCTGCCTAAATCACCTAGCCTTAGTATTGAAAAGGTGCCAAGAGACCAATCTGGTTTTCAACTGGGAGAAATGTCACTTTATGGTGACAGAAGGAATAGTCCTTGGCCATAAGGTTTCTAACCAAGGCATTGAGGTGGACAGAGCTAAAGTGGAACTTATTGAAAAACTTCCTCCACCCAGTGATGTCAAGGCAATTAGGAGTTTTTTAGGGCATGCTGGCTTTTACAGAAGGTTTATTAAAGATTTTTCAAAGATAGCCAAGCCCTTAAGCAATCTCCTTGTAACTGATACACCATTTATCTTCAATGAAACATGCATGCTAGCGTTTGAAAATTTAAAAAAGAGATTGTCCTCTGCCCCTATCATTTCCCCACCCGATTGGAACTTACCATTTGAATTGATGTGTGATGCATCTGATTTTACAGTTGGGGCCGTGTTAGGGCAGAGGAAAGATAACTTAGTTCATGTGATATACTATACTAGCAAAGTCCTCAATGAAACTCAAAGAAATTATACCACTACTGAAAAGGAGTTGCTAGCAATAGTTTTTGCATTTGACAAGCTTAGATCATACCTCATTGGTGCTAAAGTGATTGTTTTCACAGATCACACGGCACTTAAATATTTGTTTGCCAAGCAAGAATCAAAACCAAGACTAATAAGATGGATCTTATTGTTGCAGGAATTCAATATTGAAATTAGAGACAAGAAAGGAGTGGAGAAAAAGGTAGCGGATCACCTATCCAGAATCCCTCATGATGAAGGTGGAACACATGATACAAGTGTAAATGAGCTCTTCCCTGATGAGCAGTTGATGACAGTTCACAAAGCACCATGGTTCGCAGACATTGCCAACTTCAAGGCAACTGGGGCTTTACCTCCAGAAATCAACAAACATCAAAAAAGAAAGCTCATAAATGATGCAAAATATTTTGTCTGGGATGAGCCTTATCTCTTCAAGAAATGTTCAGATGGAATCCTGAAAAGATGTGTTTCAGAAGAAGAGGGACGGGAGGTCCTGTGGAATTGCCACGGCTCATGCTATGGAGGCCATTTTGGAGGGGACAGAACTGCAGCAAAGGTGTTACAAAGCGGATTCTTTTGGCCCACCCTTTTCAAGGATGCTAAAGAACTAGTAAAGAGCTGCAATGAGTGCCAAAGATCTAGGAACTTGCCCAAAAGAAATGAGATGCCACAAAATTTCATCTTAGAACTGGAACTGTTTGATGTATGGGGAATCGATTTCATAGGACCATTCCCAACCTCATATTCAAACAAATACATTTTGGTGGCAGTGGACTACGTTTCCAAGTGGGTGAAGGCTATTGCAACCCCAATAAATGATAAAAAGGTGGTCATGAACTTCCTCAGGAAGAATATTTTTAGCCGGTTTGGAGTCCCACGAGCACTCATCAGTAATGGAGGGAGCCATTTTTGTAACAGACCACTAGAAGCTCTTCTCCTATGATACGGGGTGAAACACAAGGTTGCCACACTTTACCATCCCTAAACAAGTGGGCAAACTGAGATATCTAATAGAGAGCTAAAAAGGATTTTGGAAAAGACTGTGGGTACATCAAGATAGGATTGGTCGAAGAAGCTGGATGATGCTCTTTGGGCATACAGAACAGCATTCAAAATGCCACTAGGGATGTCCCCATACCAACTGGTGTATGGGAAAGCTTGTCATCTACCACTGGAGCTGGAACACAAAGCTCTCTAGGCTCTCAATTTATTAAATTTTGACAGCATCGCTGCTGGTGCAAAGAGGATCTTGCAGCTGCAAGAGATGGAGGAATTTAGATCTCAAGCCTATGAAAATGCCAAGATTTATAAAGAAAAGGCGAAGAGAAGACATGACCTGCATTTGGCACCAAGGAGTTTCGAAAATGGGCAGCAAGTACTCCTCTACAACTCCAAATTGAGACTGTTCCCTGGCAAACTCAAATCAAGGTGGTCAAGACCCTTTCTTGTCACAAAAGTCTCGCCATATGGGCACATAGAAATCATGGATGAAAGTTCGGAGAGGACTTTCACTGTGAACGGACAAAGGCTCAAACACTATATGGGCAACATGGCGAAAAACCCCAAAGTGAAGTATCATCTCAAGTAATGGAGGAATCGTCGAGCTAGCGATGCTAAAAGAGCGCTTTGTTGGGAGGCAACCCAACCTGAGGTAGTTTCTTTTTCATCGTCATTTCAATAAAAATCACAAGTTGTTTCCCCTGTATTGCGAGGAGCTAAGTTTGGTGTTCCACACCAAAACAAATCCAAGAGTGAAAGTGCAGTTTTAAGTTTGGTGTTCCACCAAAGATATTCGTTATAATCACACTACACTCCAATGACAGATTGCTAGCTCCAACCAATCAGGGGAACCACTTAGCAGTAGTTTAGTCTGAAGTTAATGGTTGTTTTATTAATAACAACATATGAGGCTCTCTGTAAGTATGCAATCTGTTGAACTATGCAAAAGAACTAAGTTTGGTGTTTACACACCAAATTAAGTTCAGAAATTCGCAAGCATACATGCAATCTAACTATGTCTCAAGTGCTTTGAAAACAAGCAACTTCCAATAACTTTGCAGGAACCTTCTGAGGAAATAGTGCACCATCATCCAAGGAAGTGAAGGAGCAAAAACTATGGATAAGGACAACAAGGGGATAGCAAGAAACCATCACCCGAAGGTTGTGTTGTTACTTAATTCCATATACTTAAAATGCTAAAAAAAATTGGAAGTCCGAAGGAACTTGATCTATAGTTGCTCATTAGTTTAGATGATTAGAGTTTAATGTTGCTCTATTGCTTTTGTCATATGTGTGCTGTCCACGATACCTGCTGGATTTTTACCTTGCTTACTTGTATGCTTGTCTCCTTTTTAATAAAAAGAGAATGTTTGTTATCAAAGACCAAAGTGGAGTTCATATTGTGGAGTAAATTCCTTAGTGTGTGATGTGGTCATAAGTTAGCTAAGTTGGCTCACCAACAAGGGTGGGAAGACAACTATCTGCCCTGAATCATATGCTTGAAACACACCCCATGAAACTAGTTAAATAACAAGATCCTAATAAGAAAAAGGGGAAAATAACAATAAGAGTTGAAAAAGAAAGAAAAGTTAATAAAGAATAAGGCTAGGCACCAAGGGTTTGAAACTTGAGAGATGTGTCTGTGGTGCTCCTGTACCAAGGATCTGCTTGGATGAATAAGTTCGTATGAGTGCTTCATCACTTGGTAACTTGGGTTAACTAACCCAGGATTATCAGCTGAAAGTCCACTATCAAGAGCAACCTTGCTACAGAACATTTAGTAACCCAAAGAGGTGCTGGACACCAAGGTCTCAAGAAAGAAAATAAACAAACCATGTGCCTGTGGTGTGTATGTATAGGGGAAAGAGACTTGAGGGAGTAAGTCCTTAGGGGTGTCTTAACACCTAGCACCTTGAACCAACTGGTTCGGGAGTGCTGGCTGAAAGCTTATCTTAAAGAGTCGCCCCCTCACAGAGCACTTAGCCTAAGAACACAAATAAGCCCAGAAAATAATAAAAGGATCAATGAATAAGAGTCTCATAGGGTGCAATTAAGTGAGTATTCTAGGACATAATAAAGGTCTGAAAGCCAGTGAAGGAATGAACCTAAGTTGCTATGCATGAAACCACCATAAAACCAAGGATATGACCTCCACAATAATGACTCATTCCTCTTGGCATTCCATTCATCATTCTCTTGTTCCAGTACTTGCTTAGGGACAAGCAAGCTTTAAGTTTGGTGTTGTGCTAACATTGGGAAGCAAAAGAGAAGCCAACGTTAGTGACACTCACCTTTGTTACTAACGTTGGCCAAGCTACAATGAGCCACGTTAGTTGCCACGTTAACTT
>NC_029789.2:73262563-73277090 GCF_000816755.2 Arachis ipaensis | reverse complement strand
TCAACTAGAAGATCAGAAAAGTAGTATATATAGGGGTAGTTTTGAATCAGGAAAAAAGCTTTTGGTGGAGGGGAAATTGAGAACTACTCTCTGTATAATTTACTTTCTCTGCACTTCTAGTTCTAGTTTTTATGATGTATTCTCCATCTTTGTTTTCTATTTCCAGAGCTATGAACAACTAAACCCCTTTCATTGGGTTAGGGAAATCTGTTGTAATTTGATGGATCAATACTAATTTCATTACTCTTCTTCTATCTTTTCTCTTGATTTTACTAGAAAGCTTTCAATCTTCATCCAATTGGGTAGTTATCTTGGAAAAGAAGCTATTCATACTTGGATCTCTTCTGAACATTGGAAGAGGAATGAAGAGATTATGCTAGAAATGCTTTCTCATGTTGGACCAAATTGGGTTTGGTAAGGTATGGTGACTATAATCCTACCAACACTTGATTTGGGAATGCATGTGGTATAATCAGTGACCATACTTCATCTCTTCTCATGAGCAATTGACCAAGGAATTGGCTATTGATCAAGATTTGAGAGATTGAATTACCAAGGAATTGGAATTTGATTACTTAAGATTGCCTAGGAGATCAATGAATGCATTGATTGAGGAAGAGATGAAAATGAACTTGATCCGGAGAATGCAACATCTCCTAAGCCCAATGAGTCCCCATTTCTGATCTTACCCATTCTCTTTAATTTCTGCAATTTACTTTCATGAGCATCTTCCCCATTTCCATTTACAATTCTGTAATTTTCTTTCCGTCATTTAATTTTAGCTCTTTACTTCCAGCATTTACATTTTCTGATATTTACTTTCCCGCCATTTAATTTCCTGAAACTCTCAAACCAAATTCTGCTTCGCTCAACTAGAACATTCCTCTAATTAAAGTTGCTTGACCAATCAATCCCTGTGGGATTCGACCTCACTCTATTGTGAGTTTTTACTTGACGACAATTCGGTATACTTGCCGAAGGAAAATTGTTGAAAGACAAGTTTCCGTGCTATCAAGTTTATGGCGCCGTTGCCGGGGATTGATTTTGTATCAACAATGACTAAATTGGAGGATAACTAGATTGAGCATTTTTCTTTTGTTTGATTTAAATTTCTGTTTGAGTTAATTACTTTCAGTTTTAGTTATTTTCCTCCCTTCCCCCCTACTCTTTTTTCTTAGTTATTTACCTTTCAGTTCACTAACCCACTAACTGTTTGATATATTGCATCACTCACACTAACAGCAATTTTAACAAGAGTACTTTCTGCATCTATTTCCTTGCTTGTGCCTTGTTGGTTGTATGACAGGGTGAAGAAGCGGGGCTTCAACTTCCTTTGATTCTGAACCTGAGAGGACCTTCCTTAGATTAAGGAGGGAAGCAAGAGGAAAGAGAGTAGTTGGTACTGAGGAAGAGGAGGAGTACTTTGAACCAGACATGGATGAAAACATGGAGAACCATCATGAAGAAGAGGCTCACAACCATGGCAGAGAAGGTCCAGATGTCTCTAGACCACTCAGCTGGTGGATCTATACACATGAGAAAAACAATTGAAGAGACTCAAGAACTCATAGATACAGTTGCTAGAAATCAACATCTGTACTCAAATAGTGAGTCCTCCATATAAGAAGAGGCTATGGCAGTAACTACTGATCCTAATCCTCAAGAACAGATTGTTGAACTTAATCAGCAATTACTCCTTATGACAAAACAATTAGCAGAATTCAAAAAGATGCTCCAAGACACTAAAAATGCTAACAAGAATATGGAAGCACAATTGAATCAGACAAGACAGCAGCTATCTAAACAGATAACAGAAGAATGCCAAGCTGTCCAATTAAGGAGCGGGAAGACATTCAATAAATCAGCTCAAAGTAGCAGAAAGCCAAGAAAGGAACAACTGACAGAGGACGACCAAACCACTGCCCAAAATCCCTCTGAGGACAGTAAGAGCCCAGAGAGGAATAATTCTGGCGTTCAAACGCCAGAAAAGGGTGAAAGACTGGTGTTAAACGCCCAGTGGATGCCCAATCCTGGCGTTCAAACGCCAATGAGGGATCAGACACCTGCAAGTGCTGATAGTAACCCCTCTAAGAAGGCTTCTCCAACCACCTCTGTAGGGAACAAACCTGCAGCAGCTAAGGTTGAAGAATATAAAGCCAAGATGCCTTATCCTCAGAAACTCCACCAAGCGGAGCAGGATAAACAATTTGCCCGCTTTGCAGACTATCTCAGGACTCTTGAAATAAAGATCCCATTTGCAGAGGCACTTGAGCAAATACCCTCTTATGCTAAGTTCATGAAAGAGATCTTAAGTCATAAGAAGTATTGGAGAGAAACTGAAAAAGTGTTTCTCACTGAAGAATGCAGTGCAGTCATTCTGAAAAGTTTACCAGAGAAGCTTCAAGATCCAGGAAGCTTTATGATACCATGCACAATAGAGGGTGCTTGTACTAAGACAGCTCTATGTGACCTTGGAGCAAGTATCAATCTAATACTTGCATCCACCATCAGAAAGCTTAGCTTGACTGAAGAGGTCAAACCAACCCGGATATGTCTTCAACTTGTTGATGGCTCTCCATTAAATACCCATCAAGCATAATTGACGACATGATTGTCAAGGTTGGGCCATTTGCCTTTCCCACTGACTTTGTGGTGCTGGAAATGGAGGAGCACAAGAGTGCAACTCTGATTCTAGGAAGACCTTTCCTGGCAACTGGACGAACTCTCATTGATGTCCAAAAAGGGGAAGTGACTCTGAGAGTCAATGAGGATGAGTTCAAGTTAAATGTTGTCAAAGCTATGCAGCATCCAGACACGTCAAATGACTGCATGAGCGTTGATATTATTGACTCCCTGGTGGAAGAGGTCAATATGACTGAAAGTCTTGAATCAGAGCTAGAGGACATCTTTAAAGATGTTCAGCCTGATCTGGAGGAATCAGAGGAAATAAAAGAACCTTTGAAAATCCCTCAGGAAGAGGAGAAACCTCCTAAACCAGAGCTCAAACCACTACCACCATCCCTAAAATATGCATTTATGGGAGAGGGTGACACTTTTCCAGTGATCATAAGCTCTGCTTTAAATCCACAGGAAGAGAAAACACTAATTCAAGTGCTAAGGACACACAAGACAGCTCTTGGGTGGTCCATAAGTGAACTTAAGGGCATTAGCCCAGCAAGATGCATGCAAAAGATTCTATTGGAGGATGATGCTAAGCCAGTGGTTCAATCACAAAGGCGGCTAAATCTAGCCATGAAGGAAGTGGTACAGAAAGAGGTCACTAAGTTACTAGAGGCTGGGATTATTTATCCTATTTCTGATAGCCCCTGGGTGAGCCCTGTCCACGTTGTCCCCAAGAAGGGAGGCATGACAGTGGTTCATAATGAAAAGAATGAACTGGTTCCTACAAGAACAGTTACAGGGTGGCGTATGTGTATTGACTACAGAAAGCTCAATACAACCACCCGAAAGGATCACTTTCCTTTACCATTCATAGACCAGATGCTAGAGTGACTAGCAGGTCATGAATATTACTGCTTTTTGGATGGCTATTCACGTTACAACCAAATTGCAGTGGATCCTCATGACCAAGAGAGAACATCATTCACATGTCCTTCTGGAGTATTTGCCTACAGAAGGATGCCCTTTGGTCTATGCAATGCACCTGCAACCTTTCAGAGGTGCATGCTCTCTATCTTCTCTGATATGGTAGAAAACTTTCTGGAAGTCTTCATGGATGACTTTTCAGTATTTGGAGACTCATTCAGCTCCTGTCTTGACCATTTAGCACTTGTTCTGAAAAGATGCCAAGAGACCAACCTAGTTTTAAACTGGGAAAAATGTCACTTCATGGTGACTGAAGGAATTGTCCTTGGACATAAAATTTCAAACAAGGGAATAAAGGTGGATCAAGCTAAAGTAGAAGTAATTGAAAAATTACCACCACCTACCAATGTAAAGGCAATCAGAAGCTTTCTGGGACATGCAGGATTCTATAGGAGGTTTATAAAGGATTTTTCAAAAATTGCAAAATCTCTGAGCAATCTGCTAGCTGCTAACATGCCATTTGTATTTGACACAGAGTGTCTGCAAGCGTTTGAAACCCTGAAAGCTAAGCTGATCACAGCACCAGTCATCTCTGTACCAGACTGGACATTACCATTCGAACTAATGTGTGATGCCAGTGACCATGCCATTGGTGCAGTGTTGAGACAGAGGCATAACAAGCTTCTGCACGTCATTTACTATGCTAGCCGTGTTTTAAATGATGCACAGAAGAATTACACAACCACAGAAAAAGAGTTACTTACAGTGGTTTATGCCATTGACAAGTTTAGATCCAATTTAGTAGGTTCAAAAGTGATTGTGTATACTGACCATGCTGCTCTTAAATACCTACTCACAAAGCAGGATTCAAAACCTAGGCTCATAAGATGGGTGTTGCTTCTGCAAGAGTTTGATATAGAACCTAGGATTCAATACTTTTGTTTTTCTGAATGAATGCTTGAACATTGCATATTTTTGAATTTGTTGATTCATGAATGTTAAAATTGTTGGCTCTTGAAAGAATAATGGGAAAAGGAGAAATGTTATCTGATGATCTGAAAAATCATAAAATTGATTCTTAAAGCAAGAAAAAGCAGTGAATAGAAAGCTTGCAGCAAAAAAATGCGGAAAAAAAAAGAGACAAGAGGTAGAAAAAGAAAGAAAAAGAAAAGCAAGCATCAAAAGCCAATACCCCTTTAAACCAAAAGACAAGGGTAATAAAAAGGATCCAAGGCTTTGAGCATTAGTGGATAGGAGGGCCCACAGGAATAAAATCCTGGCCTAAGCGGCTGAACCAAGCTGTCCCTAACCATGTGCTTGTGGCGTGAGGTGTCAAGTGAAAACTTGAGACTGAGCGGTTAAAGTCGTGGTCAAAGCAAAAAGAGTGTGCTTAAGAGCTCTGGACACCTCTAATTGGGGACTCTAGCAAAGCTGAGTCACAATATGAAAAGGTTCACCCAGTTATGTGTCTGTGGCATTTATGTATCCGGGCATAATACTGGAAAACAAAATGCTTAGGGTCACAGCCAAGACTCATAAAGTAGCTGTGTTCAAGAATCAACATACTTAACTAGGAGAATCAATAATACTATCTGGATTCTGAGTTCCTATAGAAGCCAATCATTCTGAACTTCAAAGGATAAAGTGAGATGCCAAAACTATTCAGAGGCAAAAAGCTAAAAGCCCCGCTCATCTAATTAATACTGATTTTCATAGATGTTTTTAGAATTCATTGTATATTCTCTTCTTTTTATCCTATTTGATTTTTAGTTGCTTGGGGACAAACAACAATTTAAGTTTGATGTTGTGATGAGCGGATAATTTATATGCTTTTTGGCATTATTTTTAGTATTTTTGAGTATATGTTAATTAGTTTTTATTATATTTTTATTAGTTTTTATTTAAAATTCAAATTTTTGGACTTTACTATGAGTTTGTGTGTTTTTCTGTGATTTCAGGTATTTTCTGGCTGAAATTGAGGGACTTGAGCAAAAATCTGATTCAGAGGCTGAAAAAGGACTGCAGATGCTGTTGGATTCTGACCTCCCTGTACTCAAAGTAGATTTTGTAGAACTACATAAGCCCAATTGGTGCGCTCTTAATTGCGTTGGAAAGTAGACATCCTGGGCTTTCCAGAAATATATAATAGTCCATACTTTGCTTGAGATTTGATGGCCCAAACAGGCGTTCCAAGTCAGCTCAAGAATTCTGGCGTTTAACGCCGGAACTGGCATAAAAACTGGAGTTAAACGCCCAAACTGGCACAAAAGCTGGCGTTTAACTCCAAGAAAAGTCTCTACACATGAAAGCTTCAATGCTCAGCCCAATCACACACCAAGTGGGCCCCGGAAGTGGATTTTTACACTAAACACCCTAGCTTACTCATTTTCTGTAACCCTAGGTCACCAGTTCACTATAAAAACTACATTTAATGATTCATCTTGTACCTCATGACATTCTATACATTTCATATTGTATCCTCTATGACATGAGTCTCTAAACCCCATTGTTGGGGGTGAGGAGCTCTGCTGTTCTTCATGAATTAATGCAATTACTACTGTTTTCCATTCTATCACGCTTGCTTATATTCTAAGATATTCATTCGCACCTCAACCTGATGAATGTGATGATCCGTGACATTCATCATCATTCTCACCTATGAACGCGTGCCTGACAACCACCTCCGTTCTACCTTAGATTGAATGCATATCTCTTAGCCTCATGATTCAGATCAGAGTCTTCGTGGTATAAGCTAGAATTATTGGCGGCCATTCTTGAGATCCGGAACGTCTAAACCTTGTCTGTGGTATTTTGAGTAGGATCTGGGAAGGGATGACTGTGACGAGCTTCAAACTCGCAATTGTTGGGTGTGTGACAGATGCAAAAGGATCAATGGATACTATTCCACCATGATCGAGAACCGACAGATGATTAGCCGTGCGGTGACAACGCATTTGGAACGTTTTCACTGAGAGGACCGGAAGTAGCCATTGACAACGGTGATGCCCAACATAAAGCTTGCCATGGAAGAAGCCTTGCGTGCATGAAGAAGAAGATAGTAGGAAAGCAGAGATTCAGAAGACAAAGCATCTCCAAAGCCTCAACTTGTTCTTCATTACTGCATAACAAGTATTTATTTCATGTTCTTTTACTTTTTACAATTAAATCTGAGAATTATTGATATCCTGGCTAAGAGTTACAAGATAACCATAGCTTGCTTCAAGCCGACAATCTCCGTGGGATCGACCCTTACTCACGTAAGGTATTACTTGGATGACCCAGTGCACTTGCTGGTTAGTTGTGCGGAATTGTGACAAAGTGTAATTCACGTTTAAGAGCTCCATGTCGTTTGGCGCCATTGTTGATGATCACAATTTTGTGCACCACTGGCATTTAACTCCAAGAAAAGTCTCTACACATGGAAGCTTCAATGCTCAGCCCAAGCACACACCAAGTGGTCCTGGAAGAAAATTTCTGCATTGATTACCTATTTTTGTAACCCAAGGCTACTAGTTTTCTATAAATAGGACCTTTTGCTATTGTATTTTCATCTTTTAATCATACTTTCATAGACCTTTTCACGTCTGAGGGCTGGCCTCACGGCCATGCCTAAACCCTCTTGTTCTTATGTATTTTCAACGGTGGAGTTTCTACACACCATAGATTAAGGTGTGGAGCTCTGCTGTTCTTCATGAATTAATACAATTACTATTGTTCTTCTATTCAATTCACGCCTACTTCTTCTCTAAGATATTCATTCGTTCTTCAACTTGATGAATGTGATGATCCGTGACACTCATCATCATTCTCACCTATGAACATGGGCCTGACAACCTCCTCTGTTCTACTAGCAATGTCTTGAATGCGTATCTCTTGGGTTTCTAATCTAAGATTGGAACTTTCGTGGTATAGGCTAGAATTATTGGCGGTCATTCTTGAGATCTGTAAATTCTAAACCTTGTTTGTGGTATTCCGAGTAGGATCTGGGAAGGGATGACTATGACGAGCTTCAAACTCGCGATTGTTGGGCGTGTGACAGACGCAAAAGGATCAATGGATCCTATTCGAACATGATCTAGAACCGACAGATGATTAGCCGTGCGGTGACAGCGCATTTGGAACATTTTCACTGAGAGGACGGGAAGTAGCCATTGACAACGGTGATGCCCAACATAAAGCTTGACATGGAAGGGAGTATGAATGATTAGATGAAGGCAATAGGAAAGCAGAGGTTCAAGAGGAACAAAGCATCTTCATACGCTTATCTGAAATTCCTACCAATGAATTACATAAGTATCTCTATCTTATTTTATGTTTTATTTATCTTTTAATTATCAATCCTCCATAACCATTTGAATCCGCCTGACTGAGATTTACAAGGTGACCATAGCTTGCTTCAAGCCGACAGTCTCTGTGGGATCGACCCTTACTCACGTAAGGTATTACTTGGACGACCTAATGCACTTGCTGGTTAGTTGTGCGGAATTGTGACAAAGTGTGATTCACGTTTGAGAGCTCCAAGTCTTTGGCACCATTGTTGATGATCACAATTTCATGCACCAAGTTTTTGGCGCTGTTTCCGGGGATTGTTTGAGTTTGGACAACTGACGGTTCATCTTGTTGCTTAGATTAGGTAATTTTACTTTTTATTTTCGAAAAAAATTTTTAAAATACAAAAAAAATTTCTATTTTGTTCTTCAAAGTTTTTAAGAATGAATTCTAGAGTTTCATGATGATCTGTTGAAGTCTGGCTGGCTGTGAAGCCATGTCTAATCTTATTGGACCGAGGTTTCAAGTTATCATCACAAGAGCTTGTTGATTTCTATCAATTTTGTTGTTGTGAGCAATGATATGCTAAAGCTTGGCTAGCTAGTAAGCCATGTCTAATTCCTGGACCGGAGTCTTAGACTAGCATTGCAATGATTCCTGGAATTCTTATTAAAAATTTTGAATCCCTTTATTTTCTTTTCCACTTAATTTTCGAAAAATCACAAAAAAATTTACAAAACCATAAAAATAAAAAATATTTTATGTTTCTTGTTTGAGTCTAGTGTCAATTTTTAAGTTTGGTGTCAATTGCATGTCTTTATTCTTGCATTTTTCGAATATATGCATTATGTTCTTCATTGATCTTCAAGTTGTTCTTGATGATTTCAGTGCTCTGATCTTTAATTTCTCTTATTTTGTGTCTTTTGTTGTTTCTTATATGCATTTTCAAATTGTTATAGTCCTTAGTATACAAACTTCTAAGTTTGGTGTCTTGCATGCATTGTTTATTTGATCTTAGTTGCATTTTTTATTGTTTCTCATCATTAAAAATTAAAAAAAATTCAAAATTGTGTCTTTTCAAGTCAATAACACAGAGAATTGAAGATTTAGAACATTCAGCAGAGGAATTACATAGAAAAAGCTGGACGTTCAAAATGCCCAGTGAAGAAGGAAAACTGGCATTTAAACGCCAGCCAGGGTACCTGGCTGGGCATTGACACCCAAAAAGGTAGCATTTTGGGCGTTAAACGCCAGAATGGATGCCATTCTGGTCAGTTAACGCCAGAAGGACACTAGAGGGAAGATTTTGTTTTTAATTCAAATCTTTTTCAAATTTTCATAATTTTTCAAAATCAAATCTTTTTCAAATCATATCTTTTCAATCATATCCTTTCAAAATCAAATTCTTTCCTTTTTTTTTATTTATTATTATTTTCGAAAATTCTTGCTATAGTTAGTAATTTAATTCAAAAATTTTCAAGTTGTTACTTGCCTATTAAGAAAGGATCAAATTTTAATTTTAGAATCATATCTTCTAATTTCTTGTTAGTCAAGTAATCAACTTTAATTTTAAAACTTTCCTTTTTTCATTTGATTATCAATCATATCCTCTCAATCATATCTTTTCAATCACATCTTTTTCAAAATTAATTTTCAATCATATCTTTTTAATTTCTAATTTAAAAATCTTTTTCAAAAATCACTTTATTTCTTTCCCAATCTTAGTTTTCGAAAATCATCAATCAAATCTTCAAATTTCTTTTAATTATTTCAAAATCTTTTTAATTTATTTTGAAAATTCTTCCCCTATTCTCACACCCTTCTATTTAAGGATTAACACTCCTCCTCAATAAGCAATTCGAACTCTATCTCCCTTGATAAGTTCGAATTCTCTCTTCTCTACCTCCTCCTTCTATTCTTCTTTTCCTCTGACACCTCAAGGAATCTCTATACTGTGACATAGAGGATTCTATATTTTCTTCTTCTCTCTTTTCATATGAGCAGGAGCAAGGACAAGGGCATTCTTGTTGAAGCTGATCCTGAACCTGAAAGGACCTTGAAGAGAAAGCTAAGAGAAGCTAAAGTACAACTCTCTGTAGAGGACCTAACAGAGTTTTTCAAACAAGAAGAAGCCATGGCAGCCGAAAACAACAACAATGCCAACAATGCAAGGAAGGTGTTTGGTGACTTTACTGCACCTACTCCCGACTTCTATGGGAGCAGCATCTCAATCCCTGCCATTGGAGCAAACAACTTTGAGTTTAAGCCTCAATTAGTTTCTCTGATGCAACAGAATTACAAGTTTTATGGACTTCCAATGGAAGATCCTCATCAGTTCTTAGCTGAATTCCTACAAATCTGTGACACTGTCAAGACCAATGGGGTTGATCCCAAGGTCTACAAGCTTATGCTCTTTCCTTTTGCTCTAAGAGACAGAGCTAGAACATGGTTGGATTCACAACCAAAAGAAAGCTTGAACTCTTGGGAAAAGCTAGTCAATGCCTTCTTGACAAAGTTCTTTCCACCTCAAAAATTGAGCAGGCTTAGAGGTGGAGGTCCAAACCTTTAGACAAAAGGAAGGTGAATCCCTCTATGAAGCTTGGGAAAGATACAAACAATTGATCAGAAGGTGTCCTTCTGACATGCTTTCAGAATGGAGCATCATATGTATCTTCTATGATGGTCTGTCTGAACTATCCAAAATGTCATTGGACAGCTCTACTGGAGGATCTCTTCATCTGAAAAAGACGCCTGCAGAAGCTCAGGAACTCATTGAAATGGTTGCAAATAACCAATTCATGTACACCTCTCAAAGGAATCCTGTGAATAATGGGACAAATCAGAAGAAAGGAGTTCTTGAGATTGATACTCTAAATGCCATACTGGCTCAGAACAAAATATTGACTCAACAAGTCAATATAATTTCTCAGAGTCTGTCTGGAATGCAAGCAGCAACAGGCAGTACCAAAGAAGCTTCATCTAAAGAAGAAGCTTATGATCCTGAGAACCCAGCAATGGAAGAGGTGAATTACATGGGAGAACCCTATAGAAACACCTATAATCCTTCATGGAGGAATCATCCAAACTTCTCATGGAAGGATCAACAGAGGCCTCAACAAGGCTTCAACAACAATAATGGTGGAAGAAATAGGTTTAGCAATGGCAAACCTTTTCCATCATCTTCTCAGCAACAGACAGAGAATTCTAAGCAGAGCCACTCTGAATTAGCAACTGTAGTCTCTGTTCTAATTAAAACCACTCAAAGTTTGATGATTGAAACAAGGTCCTCCATTAGAAATTTGGAGGCATAAGTAGGTCAGCTGAGCAAGAAAGTTACTGAACTCCCTCCTAGTGCTCTTCCAAGCAATACAGAAGAGAATCCAAAAGGAGAGTGCAAGGCCATCATCATAACCCACACGGCCGAACCTAGAGAGGAGGAAGAGGCAGTGATCTCCACTAAGGAAGATCTCACTAGACGTCCACTGGCCTCCAAAGAGTTCCCTCATGAGGAACCATGGGAATCTGAGGCTCACACTGAGACCATAGAGATTCCATTGAATTTACTTCTGCCATTCATGAGCTCTAATGAGTATTCTTCCTCTGAAGAGGATAAAGATGTTACTGAAGAGCAAGTTGCTAAGTACCTTGGAGCAATCATGAAACTAAATGCCAAGTTATTTGGTAATGAGACTTGGGAGGAGGAACCCCCTTTGCTCACCAAAGAACTGGATGACTTGACTAGGCAGAGATTATCCCAAAAGAGACAAGATCCTGGAAAGTTCTCAATACCTTGTACCATAGACACCATAACCTTTGAAAAGGCTCTGTGTGACCTAGGGTCAAGCATAAACCTCATGCCTCTCTCTGTAATAGAGAAACTAAGAATTTTTGAGGTGCAAGCTGCAAGAATCTCATTAGAGATGGCAGACAATTCAAGGAAACAAGCTTATGGACTTGTAGAGGATGTCTTGGTAAAGGTTGAAGACCATTACATCCCTGCTGATTTCATAATTTTAGAGACTAGGAAGTGTATAGATGAATCCATCATCCTTGGCAGACCCTTCCTAGCCACAGCAAAAGCTGTGATTGATGTTGACAGAGGAGAATTGGTCTTTCAAGTGAATGAGGACTCCCTTGTGTTTAAAGCTCAAGGATCTCCCTCTGTAATCATGGAGAAGAAGCATCAAAAGCTTCTCTCAATGCAGAGTCAAACAAAATCCCCACATTCAAACTCTAAGTTTGGTGTTGGGAGGCCACAACCAACCTCTAAGTTTGCTGTTGGGAGGCCATCATCATGCTCTGAGTATCTGTGAGGCTCCATGAGAGCCCATGGTGCACGAAATTGTGATGTCCAGGCTCGAACAATCCCTGGCAACGTGAGCAACTTGGTACGCGTAATCGTGATTACACTTTAATCATGTAAAATTCATGGCTCCTTCTTTCCCTGGCAATGGCGCCAAGAACATGGTGCCAATACCATGGTTCACAACTTCGATACAACTAACCAGCAAGTGCACCGGATCGTCCAAGTAATACCTTACGTGAGTAAGGGTCGAATCCCACGGAGATTGTTGGTATGAAGCAAGCTATGGTCACCTTGTAAATCTCAGTCAGGCAGATATAAAATAGTAATGAGGTTTTCAAAATTAATTAATAAAATAGGGATAGAAATACTTATGTAAATCACTGGTGAGAATTTCAGATAAGCGAATAGAGATGCTTCAAAAACGAAAACAGAAGAAATAAGAACAAGGAATGAATCCACCTTAGTGATGGTGGCGTTTCCTTCTTGAGGAACCAATGATGTCCTTGAGCTCTTCTAGCTCTCTTCCTTGTCTTTGTTTCTCCTCCTTCATTGCTTTTAGATCTTCTCTGATTTCATGAAGGATGATGGAGTGCTCTTGATGTTCCACCCTTAGTTGCTTCCAATAATTGTGTGGAAGAAAATGTATCCCCTGAGGTATCTCAGGGATCTCTTGATTTGCAGTCAAATGTTCTACCACTGAGCTATAGACCCTTGATAGAAGCTTTTGTCTTTCCTTTCCTCTTTCTAGAGGTTTCTTTGGCCTTAGGTGCCATCAATGTTTATGGAAAAAACAAAAAAGCTATGCTTTTACCACACCAAACTTAGAATGTTGCTCGCCCTCGAGCAAAAAAAGAAAGAATAGAAGAATAAGAAGAAGATATGGAGGAGATGGATGGGAGTGTGTATTCGGCCATATGGGTGGGATTGGGTGGGAGAGAGATGTTGAATTGTCGAGTTCTGTAGCTCCAGAAAATCTACTTTGAGTGCAGGGAGGTCAGAATCCAACGGCATCAGTAGTCCTTCTTCAACCTATTTATCTGATTTCTGCTCAAGTCCCTCAATTTCAGCCAGAAAATACCTGAAATCACAGAAAAACACACAAACTCATAGTAAAGTCCAGAAATGTGAATTTAACATAAAAACTAATGAAAACATCCCTAAAAGTAACTAGATCCTACTAAAAACATACTAAAAACAATGTCAAAAAGCGTATAAATTATCCACTCATCACAACACCAAACTTAAATTGTTGCTTGTCCCTAAGCAACTGAAAATAAAATAAGATAAAAAGAAGAGAATATACTATAAATTCCAAACTATCAATGAAACATAGCTGCAATCATATGAGCGGGACTTATAGCTTTTTGCCTCTTGAATAGTTTTGGCATCTGAGAGGTGATGGATTCATAGGACATTCATATCTTTAAGACAAAGTTACTAACTACTAATGATCATGTAATGAAGACACAAAGACAGATAAGCACATAACATAGAAAACGAAAACAGAAGAAATAAGAACAAGGAATGAATCCACCTTAGTGATGGTGGCGTTTCCTTCTTGAGGAACCAATGATGTCCTTGAGCTCTTCTAGCTCTCTTCCTTGTCTTTGTTGCTCCTCCTTCATTGCTTTTAGATCTTCTCTGATTTCATGAAGGATGATGGAGTGCTCTTGATGTTCCACCCTTAGTTGCTTCCAATAATTGTGTGGAAGAAAATGTATCCCCTGAGGTATCTCAAGGATCTCTTGATTTGCAGTCAAATGTTCTACCACTGAGCTATAGACCCTTGATAGAAGCTTTTGTCTTTCCTTTCCTCTTTCGAATCAAAACATTAATTGTTATTGTTATTTTCGAAAATTTGGTATAAAAATAAGAAAAAAATTTTTGAAAAATATTTTTGGTATTTTCGGAAATAACTAAGAATTTTGAAAAAAGATTTGATTTTTGAAAAAGATAAGATTTTCAAATTGAAAATTTGATTTGACTCAAAAGAAATAACTTGATTTTAAAAATTTTTGAAAAAGTCAACTCAAATTTTCGAATTTGATGAGAGAAAAAGGGAAAGATATTTTTTTGATTTTTGAATTTTTATGATGCAAGAGAAAAAAAAGAAAAATGGTGCAATGCATGAAATTTTTAGATTAAAACAATGAATGCATGCAAGAATGCTATGAATGTCAAGATGAACACCAAGAACACTATGAAAATATGATGAACACCAAGAACATATTTTTGAAAAATTTTTAATGCAAGGAAAACATGTAAGACACCAAACTTAGAATTCTTTAATGCTTAGACACTAAGAATTCAAAAATGCATATGAAAAACAATAAAAGACACAAAACAAAAAAATCATCAAGATCAAACAAGAAGACTTACCAAGAACAACTTGAAGATCATGAAGAA
>NC_029789.2:73251339-73262486 GCF_000816755.2 Arachis ipaensis | reverse complement strand
TTAAGAGATCTAAGACATATTCATTCTAGCTTAATTCATGTATAACGGAAGTGTTTGTCAGGCACGTGTTCATAGGGGAGAATGGTGATGAGCGTCACACATAATCATCACCTTCATCATGTTCTTGGGTGCGAATGGATATCTTAGAAGCGAAATAAGATGATTAGAATAGAAAACAGTAGTACTTGCATTAATCTTTGAGGAACAGCAGAGCTCCACACCTTAATCTATGGAGTGTAGAAACTCTACCGTTGAAAATACATAAGTGAAGGTCCAGGCATGGCCGTGTGGCCAGCCCCCATGGTCTAAGAACAATGCGTTCCAAGATTGTCTAATACAATAGTAAAAGGTCCTATTTATAATAAACTAGCTACTAGGGTTTACAGAAGTAAGTAATTGATGCATAAATCCACTTCCGGGGCCCACTTGGTGTGTGCTTGGGCTGGGCTTGAGTGTTGCACGTGTAGAGGTCCTTTCTGGAGTTGAATGCCAGCTTTTGTGCCAGTTTGGGCGTTCAACTCTGGTTTTGGCTCCTTTTCTGGCGCTGGACGCCAGATTTAGGCAGAAAGCTGGCGTTGAACGCCAGTTTACGTCGTCTATTCTTGGCCAAAGTAGGGACTATTATATATTGCTGGAAAGCCCTGGATGTCTACTTTCCAACGCAATTGGAAGCGCGCCATTTCGAGTTCTGTAGCTCCAGAAAATCCACTTTGAGTGCAGGGAGGTCAGAATCCAACGGCATCAGTAGTCCTTCTTCAACCTATTTATCTGATTTCTGCTCAAGTCCCTCAATTTCAGCCAGAAAATACCTGAAATCACAGAAAAACACACAAACTCATAGTAAAGTCCAGAAATGTGAATTTAACATAAAAACTAATGAAAACATCCCTAAAAGTAACTAGATCCTACTAAAAACATACTAAAAACAATGTCAAAAAGCGTATAAATTATCCGCTCATCAGCCCACTGTCAAGCTATTGACATTAAAGAAGCGCTTGTTGGGAGGCAACCCAATTTTTACTTATCTATGTTAAATTTCTATTTGTTATTTTATGTTTTCGGTAGGTTGATGATCATGTGAAGTCACAAAAACAATTGAAAAAGCAAAAACAAACTGAAAAATAGAATGAAAAATAGCACACCCTGGAACGCCAGTAAGGGCAGCAGAATGGGCGTTAAACACCCAGTCTGGCACCATTCTGGGCGTTTAACGCTAGAAATGGGCACCAGTCTGGTGTTTAACGCCAGAAAGGGGCAAGAAGCTGGCATTAAACGCCAGAAATGGGCAGTAACTTGGCGTTTAACACCAGGATTGGCAGAAAAGGGCGTTTTGCACGCCACTTGGTGCAGGGATGAAAAATCCTTGACACCTCAGGATCTGTGGATCCCACAGGATCCCCACCTACCCCACCTCTCTCTCTCTTCTTCACCCATTCACCAATCACCTCAATACCTCTCCCCCAAAAACCCCTCACCTATCAAATCCTACCCTCTTCTCCATAAACCTTTCACCAATCCACATCTTCAACACTACTTTTCCCCCCTTGGCCGAATCCCTCCCACTTCTCCTTCTCCTCCATTTTCTTCTTCTTCTACTACTTTCTTTCTTCTTTTGCTCGAGGACGAGCAAACCTTCTAAGTTTGGCGTGGTAAAAGCGTTGCTTTTTGTTTTTCCATAACTATTTATGGCACCTAAGGTCGGAGAAACCTCTAGAAAGAGGAAAGGGAAGGCAAAAGCTTCCACCTCCGAGTCATGGGAGATGGAGAGATTCATCTCAAGGGTGCATCAAGACCACTTGTATGAAGTCGTGGCCAAGAAGAAGGTGATCCCCGAGGTCCCTTTTAAGCTCAAAAAGGGTGAATATCCGGAGATCCGACATGAGATTCGAGGAAGAGGTTGGAAAGTTCTCACCAACCCCATTCAACAAGTCAGAATCTTAATGGTTCAAGAGTTCTATGCAAATGCATGGATCACCAAGAACCATGATCAAAGTGTGAACCCGGACCCAAAGAATTGGCTTACAATGGTTTCAGGGGAAATGCTTAGATTTTAGTCCGGAGAATGTAAGGTTGGCATTCAACTTGCCCAGGATGCAAGGAGATGCACACCCCTACACTAGAAGGGTCAACTTTGATCAAAGGTTGGACCAAATCCTCATAGACATTTGTGAAGAGGGCGCTCAATGGAAGAGAGATTCAAGAGGAAAGCCGGTTCAACTAAGAAGGCATGACCTCAAGCCCGTGGCCAGGGGATGGTTGGAGTTCATCCAACGCTCAATCATTCCCACTAGCAACCAGTCTGAAGTTACTCTAGACCAGGCGATCATGATCCATAGTATCATGATTGGAGAGGAAGTAGAAGTTCATGAGGTTATATCCCAAGAACTCTACAAGGTGGCGGACAAGTCCTCCACTTTGGCGAGGTTAGCCTTCCCTCATCTCATTTGTCACCTTTGCAATTCGGCTGGAATTGACATAGAGGAAGACATCCTCATTGATGAGGACAAGCCCATCACTAAGAAAAGGATGGAGCAAATAAGAGATCCCACTCATGGACAAGAGCATGAGGAAAATCCTCATCATGAAATCCCTGAGATGCCTCAAGGGATGCATTTTCCTCCACAAAACTAGTGGGAGCAAATCAACACCTTCCTAGGAGAATTGAGTTCCAATATGGGACAACTAAGGGTGTAGCACCAAGAGCATTCTATCCTCCTCCATGAAATTAGAGAACACCAAAGAGTTATGAGAGAGGAGCAACAAAGGCAAGGAAGAGACATTGAGGAGCTCAAGCACTCCATAAGGTCTTCAAGAGGAAGAACAAGCCTCCATCACTAAGGTGGACCCGTTCTTTAATTTCTGTTTTTTCGAAAATTATGCCTTATGTCTATTTATGTTTGTGTCTTTATTACATGATCACTAGTGTCTAAGTGTCTATGCCTTAAAGCTATGAAAATGAATCCATCACCTTTCTTAAATAAAGAGTGTTTTAATTGAAAAGGAATAGAAGTGCATGAATTTCAAATTTTAAAACAGTTTAATTATTCTGATGTGGTGGCAATACTTTTGTTCTTCTGAATGAATGCTTGAACAGTGCATATTTTTGAATTTGATTGTTTATGAATGTTAAAACTGTTGGCTCTTGAAAGAATGATGGAAAAAGGAGAAATGTTATTTGATAATCTGAAAAATCATAAAAATGATTCTTGAAGCAAAAAAAAAAACAGTGAATAAAAAAAAAGCTTGCAGAAAAAAATGCGAAAAAAAAAAGAAAAAGAAAAAGCAAGCAGAAAAAGCCAATAGCCCTTTAAACCAAAAGGCAAGGGTAAAATAAAAAAGGATCCAAGGCTTTGAGCATCAGTGGATAGTAGGGCCCACAGGAATAAAATCCTGGCCTAAACGGCTAAATCAAGCTGTCCTAACCATGTGCTTGTGGCGTGAAGGTGTCAAGTGAAAACTTGAGACTGAGCGGTTAAAGTCGTGGTCCAAAAGCAAAAAGAGTGTGCTTAAGAGCTCTGGACACCTCTAATTGGGGACTCTAGCAAAGCTGAGTCACAATCTGAAAAGGTTCACCCAGTTATGTGTCTGTGGCATTTATGTATCCGGTGGTAATACTGGAAAACAAAATGCTTTGGGTCACGGCCAAGACTCATAAAGTAGCTGTATTCAAGAATCAACATACTTAACTAGGAGAATCAATAACACTATCTGAATTCTGAGTTCCTATAGATGCCAATCATTCTGAACTTCAAGGGATAAAGTGAGATGCCAAAACTGTTCAGAAGCAAAAAGCTAAATGCCCCGCTCATCTAATTAATACTGATCTTCATAGATGTTTTTGGAATTCATTGTACATTCTATTCTTTTTATCCTATTTGATTTTTAGTTTCTTGGGGACAAGCAACAATTTAAGTTTAGTGTTGTAATGAGCGGATAATTTATACACTTTTTGGCATTGTTTTTAGTATGTTTTTAGTATATTTTAGTTAGTTTTTATTATTTTTTTATTAGTTTTTAAATAAAAATCACATTTCTATTCTTTACTATGAGTTTGTGTGTTTTTCTGTGATTTCAGTTATTTTCTGGCTGAAATTGAGGGACCTGAGCAAAAATCTGATTCAGAGGCTGAAAAAGGACTGCAGATGCTGTTGGATTCT
Source organism: Arachis ipaensis (assembly GCF_000816755.2). Classification (NCBI taxonomy): domain Eukaryota; kingdom Viridiplantae; phylum Streptophyta; class Magnoliopsida; order Fabales; family Fabaceae; genus Arachis; species Arachis ipaensis. The sequence goes on along the minus strand of NC_029789.2, from coordinate 73,258,329 downwards.
GACCTCCCTGCACTCGAAGTAGATTTTCTGGAGCTACAGATATCCCAATTGGTGCGCTCTCAATTGCGTTGGAAAGTAGACATCATGGGCTTTCCAGCAATATATAATAGTTCATACTTTGCCCGAGATTTGATGGCCCAAACAGGCGTTCCAAGTCAGCTTAAGAATTCTGGCGTCAAAACGCCAGAACTGGCACAAAAGCTGGAGTTAAACACCCAAACTGGCACAAAAGCTGGCGTTTAACTCCAAAAAAAGTCTCTACACATGGAAGCTTCAATGCTCAGCCCAAGCACACACCAAGTGGGCCCGGAAGAAGATTTCTGCATTAATTACCTATTTATGTAACCCTAGGTTACTAGTTTTCTATAAATAGGACCTTTTGCTATTGTATTTTCATCTTTTAATCATACTTTCATTGACCTTTTCACGTCTGGGGGCTGGCCTCACGACCATGCCTAGACCCTCTTGTTCTTATGTATTTTCAACGGTGGAGTTTCTACACACCATAGATTAAGGTGTGGAGCTCTGCTGTTCTTCATGAATTAATACAATTACTATTGTTCTTCTATTCAATTCACGCATACTTCTTCTCTAAGATATTCATTCATTCTTCAACTTGATGAATGTGATGATCCGTGACACTCATCATCATTCTCACCTATGAACATGGGCCTGACAACCTCCTCTGTTCTACTAGCAATGGCTTGAATGCGTATCTCTTGGGTTACTAATCTAAGATTGGAACCTTCGTGGTATAGGCTAGAATTATTGGCGGTCATTCTTGAGATCCGGAAATTCTAAACCTTGTTTGTGGTATTCCGAGTAGGATCTGGGAAGGGATGACTGTGACGAGCTTCAAACTCGCGATTGTTGGGCGTGTGACAGACGCAAAAGGATCAATGGATCCTATTCGAACATGATCTAGAACCGACAGATGATTAGCCGTGCGGTGACAGTGCATTTGGAACATTTTCACTGAGAGGACAGGAAGTAGCCATTGACAACGGTGATGCCCAACATAAAGCTTGCCATGGAAGGGAGTATGAATGATTAGATGAAGGCAATAGGAAAGCAGAGGTTCAAGAGGAACAAAGCATCTTCATACGCTTATCTGAAATTCCTATCAATGAATTATATAAGTATCTCTATCTTATTTTATGTTTTATTTATCTTTTAATTATCAATCCTCCATAACCATTTGAATCCGCCTGACTGAGATTTACAAGGTGGCCATAGCTTGCTTCAAGCCGACAGTCTCCGTGGGAACGACCCTTACTCACGTAAGGTATTACTTGGACGACCCAGTGCACTTGCTGGTTAGTTGTGCGGAATTGTGACAAAGTGTGATTCACGTTTGAGAGCTCCAAGTCTTTGGAGCCATTGTTGATGATCACAATTTCGTGCACCAGCGTGCGCATCCATAGCAGCGCTCACTTTGAGAACGTAGCGCTCGATTTGAGAACGCTGTCCCACGCGTATGCGTCACCTACGCGTACGCGTGGCCCCTTCACAATTACCATTCCACACGTACGCGTCATCCATGCGTACGCGTGGTCTTCCGAAATGCCACTTCCATGCTTACGCGTTAGCCATGCGTATGCGTGGTATTGCAGGGTTGCAACTTCTACGCGTACGCGTGGCCTAAGCATATGCGTCACTTGCGAATTTTTCTTGCTCCACTATCGCAAGCGCTCTTGAAGAGTGAGCGTAGCGCTCTTTTGGAGAACGTTCTTTTGTGAAAAACAGAGCATGCTTCCTTGATTAAATCATGGGCCATGCTTTTAAAAGCGTGGCCTAAGGCTCAAAAGCGTGCTCAAACTTCAAAGTGTGCCCCAAAATTCCTCTTTTGAGCTTATTTTGTGCTTTTTTGCTTCTTTCTTGCCTGTCATCAACCAAATAGATACATCAAAGCCCTGGCATAATCATCAAATCTTGCATCATTCATATTATCAACTAAATCTTGCAAAAAAACTCATGAAAATGCATAAAATCAACAATGTTTGATTGAATCAAGACAAGCATGAATTTCTCATCCAAGCACTTACTTATTGCCTAAAAATGCATGAAAACCAAGTAAGAACAGATAAAAATTTCTAGTAAAACATGCACAAAATGACTTGTCATCACACGCATATGCGTGGTCTTCAAAAAATCACTTTGACGCGTACGCGTCACCTACGCGTACGTGTTGCCATCTGAATTTTCCCACTTCTGTATCGTAGGCGCTCTTGGTTGAAGAACGTAGTGCTCATGGTTGAAGAACGTTGCTCCTCCTGTGCATACTGATGACAAGTCATTTTGTGCATGTTTTTCTATGATTTTTCACCTTTAATTTTCATTAATCATGCTTAATTATTGAGTATTTTAGTGCTTAAATAGTATATTTCTTTGATCTTTTGATCTGATAAACTTTGTAGGAAACAAGAAGAAAAAGAAGCAAAAAGCACAAAATAAGCTCAAAAGAAGAAAAGAAGAATTTTGGACACACTTTGAAGCTGGAGCATGCTTTTGGAACCTTAGGCCACGCTTTGAAAAGCGTGGCCCATGATTAAATCAAGGAAGCGTGCTCCGTTTTTCATAGAAGAGCCTTCTTGGCGCAAACGCTACGTTCATCTTCAAAGAACGCTTGCGATAGTGAAGCTGGAAAATTCGCAAGTGACGCGTACGCGTGAGTGACGCATACGCGTCGAAGTGACAACTTTGGAAGGCCATGCGTACGCATGCATGACGCGTACGCATGAAAGTGACATTTTCAAAGGATCACGTGTACGCGTGGGGAGCGTTCTCCAAATGAACGCAACATTCTCAAAGTGAACGCTACCAAGGAACGCGCAAGCGTGTATCACGCGTACGCGCCACAAGGGCGAATTCTGAAGGTCACGCGTACGCATAGGTCACGCGTACCCGTGGATGTGCGAAAATGCAAAATGGCACGCACGCGTGGGTGACGCGTGCGCTTGGGTGTAAAAGCGCTCCGTTCTCCAAATAAACGCTACGCTCTCTTGGAAGCAAATTCTGATTCAATTAAACTTCATTCCAAGCCCAGTTGAACTAAAAGCAAGCAAGCCCACACATATCACTCAATGAAGACCACAAGGATCATCTAGAATAGGAATTTTCATTTGAATTATAATTTGTTTTCTATTTCATTTCAATTTGTAATTTAGGAAAGCCTATATAAAGGCTTTAGTTTCACGGTTAGAGAGGTTCAGGTTCGGAAGGCTGAAAGTAGGAGTAGGAGTAAGAGTAGGAGTAGGAGGCTCTGGTAGAGAATTCTCTTGGAGGATTAGAGACTCTAGAGAGTGTAGTGTAGAATTCTTGGTTCAGATATAATTTTTTTTCCGCAAGTTAAATTTTGTATTGAGCTTCAGTTACTTTTATGGAATTTTAAATTTCTGGCACTCCTTCTCTGCTTTGCAACTTTACATCTCAGTTTGCTATTGAGTTCAATTTAATTCAATGCAATTTAATTTTCTGCACTTCTGTTCTTTGCAATTAGATCAAGGAATTGTCAAGATTGATTGTGATTAGAGAGATTGGATTGCCAAGGAATTGGGATCCAATCAATTTCAATCCGCCATAGATCTACTCATATGATTGAGAAAGGAGTTGAGACCCATTTGATTCATTGTGGATTATGATATCTCCAATCCTTAATGAGTTTTTCTTTCTGTTAATTGTCCTTGAGTTTATTTCAGTTGCTTAATTTACTGCTCTTTTTAATTTCCCAGCACCCACCCCCTTTACATTTGATGCAATTTACTTTTCTTGCCATTTAAGTTTCTGCCATTTATTTTCAGCACTTTAAATTCCTTGCAATTCATATTCTGCTGATTCAATTTCACTCAATTCACCACTGTCAGCTTAACTATACTAATCACCACACTAAAGTTGCTTGATCCATCAATCCTCGTGGGATCGACCTCACTCATGTGAGTTTTACTACTTGATGCGACCCGGTATATTTGCCAGTTAGTTTGTGTGGAATCGATTTTCCCTCATCATGTTTTTGGCGCCGTTGCCAGGGATTGATTTAGATCAAGAATGATTAAGTGGGTGATAAGTCTAGATTAAGCATTTTCTTTGTTTTTGTCATTTAGGTTCTTTTTAATTTTCTATTTTCTGCTGCTAATACTAAGGTGTTTGTGTCATTGCCTCACTAAGAAATTTTCATCCGTGACATGATGAATTTCAATTTTCTTTGCTGACTATGTTTTGCAAAATTTAAATGGAGTTCACTTCATCTTTTGATCAGACAAATTTCATGGGATATTGCCCACCATCACCAAATGACTATTCTAGTGGTGGCTGGGAATATCACCAAGAAGTGACAGATTATGAGCAATCCACCCAGTGGGGATATGCTTCAGGGCCACAAAATGATCAAGCAGATTACATGGGATACTTCTCACCACCAAATGATTCAAGTTATTATCCTCATGGTGGCTAGGAGTATCAACAAGAAATGATGGAATATGAACACCTCCAAAAGACACAAAATAACCCATATTTTAATGAATCTAACAACTACTCATGTTGTAGCTGGGAAGGTCAAAACCAAAGAGATTTTAATGCTCCATATTCTATTCATCAAGAGACATCATCATTTGATTGTGCCGGCAATACATTCATGCAAGATTGCTCCCCCGGGGCCACAAAATGATCTATATTGTGATGAATTCAACAATAACTCAATTTGCGATTGGGAGGATCAAAATCAAAGAGCACTCAATGTTCCATACTCCACTTATCAAGAGCCATCATCACTTGAGCGTACCTTCAATTCATTTATGCAAAATTGTCCAACCTCACCTCCCAGTTTTTCATTTGAAAATCCTTCATCACTTGACTATGCCTCAACACAAAGTTTCCTCCAAGATCCATACAACTCATTTCACCAACCACAAAATTCATTATGCTACATAGAAAACTCATTTCAACATTCACAAAATTCATTCCACAATTCACAAAATTCATTCCATACCCCTTAAAACAACTTTACCACAACACATCTATGTCCACAAAATTACTCTCAACCTTCTCCTCTCTTGCTACAAGCAGAACAATGCCTTCAAAGTGCCATAGAATCTAAAAACAAGAAATTCTCTTCAAGAAGATGGATGGACACTTAGAGCAAATAAGGAAAAACTTAAGATTGCCAAGCATTGAGGATGAAGACCAATTTGTGGGTGAGGAAGTGGAAGAACAAGAAAAAGAGGTCCCTGTGTCAAGTGAAATTTCAATGAAGAATGAGGTTGTGGAGGTATTTGAACCTGAGACTGCATATCCACAGAAGCTACTTGAGGTGACAGGAGAGCATGAAGACTCACTTCCAAAGGACTTAATGGAAGATCATGAAGAAGAAGGTAAGGAAGTCAATCAAGGAAGTCCACACTCAATTGAAGCAGAGAGCTACATAGAGGAAGGGTTCATTGAATCACCAATTCAAGGGGCTTTTGATGAAGAGAACACTCCAACCAACACACAACTACCAAGTCTTGAAATTAAAGAAGTGAAGGCAACCAACAAGAGCACCAAAGAGAGGATTGTGACCAACAAGAGCTACAATTGAACATATCAAGGAAGAAGAAAAGGTCAACTTCAATCAATCCAGTCCCTGCCCCAACAAGCAAAGCAAGTCAAGCAAATAACAAAAGAAAGCTTGTTGGGAAGAAACCAAAACAGGGGATATCAACTTGCTCTTCTCTCCCCTTGAGGTCATTCCTCTTAACAAACTGGAAGAAGAGGAAGAAAGTTGAGAACAACATGTCAAGCTAATGACACTAAAAGAGCGCTTGTTAGGAGGTGATGAGCGGATATTTTATATGCTTTTTGGGGATAATTTCATATAGTTTAGAGTATGTTTTAGTTAGTTTTTAGTCTATTTTTATTAGTTTTTAGGAAAAATTCATATTTCTGGACTTTACTATGAGTTGTGTGTTTTTCTGTAATTTCAGGTATTTTTCTGGCTGAAATTAAAGGAGCTGAGCAAAAATCTGATTCAGGCTGAAAAATGACTGCTGATGCTGTTGGATTCTGACCTCCCTGCACTCAAAGTGAATTTTCTGGAGCTACAGAACTCGAAATGGCATGCTTCTAATTGCGTTGGAAAGTAAACATCCAGGGCTTTCCAGCAATATATAATAGTCCATACTTTGCACAAGGATAGACGACGTAAACTGGCGTTCAACGCCAGTTCTCTGCCCAATTCTGGCGTCCAGCGCCAGAAAAGGATAAAAAACTGGAGTTGAACGCTCAAACTGGCATAAAAACTGCCGTTCAACTCCACAAATGGCCTCTGCACGTGACTCATTTAAACCTCATCCCCAGCACACACCAAGTGGGCCCCAGAAGTGGATCTCTGCATCATCCATCATAGTCCACTCATATTTTGTAACCCTAGGCTACTAGTTTAGTATTTAAACAAATTTTAGAGACTTATTTTGTATCTCATGACATTTCATATCTAAACTTTGTATTCTCTGACGGCATGAGTCTCTAAACCCCATTGTTGGGGGTGAGGAGCTCTGCTGTGTCTCGATGAATTAATGCAAGTATTTCTGTTTTCCATTCAAACACGCTTGTTCCTATCTAAGATGTTCATTCGCGCTTAACTGTGATGGAGGTGATGATCTGTGACACTCATCACCTTCCTCAAATCATGAACGTGTGCCTGACAACCACCTCCGTTCTATATACGATTGAATGAGGATCTCTTAGATTCCTTAATCAGAATCTCCGTGGTATAAGCTAGAACTGATGGCGGCATTCATGAGAATCCGGAAAGTCTAAACCTTGTCTGTGGTATTCCGAGTAGGATTCAAGGATTGAATGACTGTGACGAGCTTCAAACTCCTGAAGGCTGGGCGTTAGTGACAGACGCAAAAGGATAGTAAATCCTATTCCAACCGGATCGAGAACCAACCAGGTGATTAGCCGTGCTGTGACAGAGCGCGAGAGCGTAGTTTTCACTGGAAGGATGGAAGGTAG
>NC_029789.2:73210458-73251223 GCF_000816755.2 Arachis ipaensis | reverse complement strand
GTGCACCAAGTTTTTGGCGCCGTTTCCGGGGATTGTTTGTGTTTGGACAACTAACGGTTTATTTTGTTACTTAGATTAGGAAAAATTTTCTCTTTTTGGTTTAGAGTCTTTTATTATTTATCCCTTGTTAAAACACTTTAAATTTATAGCTCAGTTAATTAGAACGTGGTGTTTATGTTCATGGTAATTGGCTATCATATTTTTTAAAACCTTTTTTCAAAAATAATTTTTCTGTTAAATCCTGTGCCAAACTTTAAGTTTGGTGTTTTCAAAAATAATCTTTCTTAAAATTTTCGAAAATTTTCATAACTCATTTGGCTAGAGCGTTAATCTGTGTTCTTGGTAATTGGGTTAGAGTCTTTTATATTCTTTTCAAAACCTTCTTTTTCATAAATAATATTTTTTCTATTAAATCTTGTGCCAAACTTTAAGTTTGGTGTTTTCTTGTTGATTTCCCTTTGGTTTTCGAAAATTTTGGTTTGGTTTTCTAAAAATTTTAAGTTTGGTGTTCTTTCTTCATGTTCTTGTGTTCTTGTGAGTCTTCAAAGTGTTCTTGAGTTTTCCTTGTGTCTTGATCTTAAAATTTTTAAGTTTGGTGTTCCTTGGTGTTTTCCCTCCAGAATTTTCAAAAACAAGGAGCAGTAGATCTAAAAATTTTAAATCTTGTACTATCTTATTGTTTTTCTCTCTCCTCACTAAATTCAAAAATATCTTTTCAAAAATATCTCTTCTAACTTCCTAACTTCTTATCTTTTCAAAATTTGTTTCAACTAACCAACTAACCTTTTGTTTGTTTCTTAACTTTTTCAAAACTACCTAACTAACTCTCTCTCTCTCTAATTTTCGAAAATATCTTCCCTCTTTTTCAAAAATTTCTTTTTTTTAACTAATTAATTTTTATTTTCTTTTACGAAAAAAAAAAATTTTAATTCCAAAATTCAAATTCTTTTTAGTTATTTTATTTTATTTAAGTATTTACTTCTTATAAAATAAAATAAATAAAAAGATAAAAAGAGTCAATGATGATGAGTTTAAGTTGAACGTTGTCAAAGCCATGCAGCATCCAGACACATCAACAGACTGCATGAAAGTTGATCTCATTGACTCTTTGGTAGAAGAGATCAACATGGCTGAGAGTCTCGAATCAGAGTTAGAAGATATCTTTAAAGATGTTCAGCCTGATTTGGAGGATTCAGAGGACATGAAAGAGCCTCTGAACTTTCTTCTGAAAGAGGAAAAACCTCCTAAACCCGAGCTCAAGCCACTACCACCATCCTTGAAATACGCATTTTTGGGAGAAGGTGACACTTTTCCAGTGATCATAAGCTCTGCTTTAAATTCACAGGAAGAGGAAGCACTTATTCAAGTGCTATCCTGGCGCTGAACGCCCAGAACAAGCATGGTTCTGGCGTTCAACGCCAGAAATGGCTAGTAAATGGGCGTTGAACGCCCAAAATGGGCACCAACCTGGTGCTGAATGCCCAGAGTTGTGTGCAAGGGCATTTTGCATGCCTAAATTGGTGCAGGGATGTAAATGCCTTGACACCTCAAGATCTGTGGACCTCACAGGATCATTTCAAGATCTGTGGACCCCACAGGATCCCCATCTTCCCTCCTCATAATCCTAGTTTTTTTTCTTTCCACATCTTCTTCTTCATCTATTCCCTCTTCTTTTGCTCGAGGGCGAGCAACATTCTAAGTTTGGTGTGGTAAAACAACTATGTGAAGGATCTATAGCTCAGTGGTAGAACATGTGGCTGCAAATCAAGAGATACCTCAGGGGATGCACTTCCCTCCACATAATTATTGGAAGCAACTGAGGATAGAAATACCAAAAATCACTAGGAATCAAGCCACAAAGGCAAGGAAGAGACATAAAAGAAGCTCAAGAACATCATTGGTGCCTCAAGAAGGAAATTCCATCATCACTAAGGTGGACTCGTTCCTTGTTCTTACCTTCTCTGTTTTTTTTCGTTTTCTCTATGTTAAGTGCTTATCTATGTTTGTGTCTTCATTACATGATCATTAGTAGTAATTAGTATTTATTTTTGATTTTATCTCCAGTTAAGCTATAGTTTATTTTTCTCATCATCAGCAAACATGAATAAAGTAGTAGATCTCTTGAATAAGAGGCAAGAAAATTTCGAGTTTTAATAAGAGAAATTCTAATTAGTTAAATGTGGTGGCAATGCTTTCTATCTTCTGAATGAATGCTTGAACAGTGCATATGTCTTTTGAATTTGTTGTTTAAGACTGTTAAATATGTTGGCTCTTGAAAGAATGATGAACATGAGACATGTTATTGATAATCTAAAAAATCATAAAAATGATTCTTGAAGAAAGAAAAAGCAACAAAGAACAAAGCTTGCAGAAAAAAAAAAAAAAGCAAGCAGAAAAAGCCAATAACCCTTAAAACCAAAAGGCAAGGGCAATTAAAAGGGATCCCAAGGCTTTGAGCATCAGTGGATAGGAGGGCCTAAAGGAATAAAATCCTCGTCTAAGCGGCTAAACCAAGTTGTCCCTAACCATGTGCTTGTGGCGTGAAGGTGTCAAGTGAAAACTTGAGACTGAGCGGTTAAAGTCAAGGTCCAAAGAAAAAAGAAGAGTGTGCTTAAGAACTCTGGACACCTCTAATTGGGGACTTTAGCAAAGCTGAGTCACAATCTGAAAAGGTTCACCCAATTGTGTGTCTGTGGCATTTATGTATCCGGTGGTAATACTGGAAAACAAAGTGCTTAGGGCCACGGCCAAGACTCATAAAGAAGCTGTGTTCAAGAATCATCACAATGAACTAAGAGAATCAATAACATTATCTGAATTCTAAGTTCCTATAGATGCCAATCACTCTGAGCTTCAATGGATAAAGTGAGATGCCAAAACTGTTCAGAAGCAAAAAGCTACTAGTCCCGCTCATCTAAGTAGAATCTGAGCTTCATTCAAAAACTCTGAGATATTATTGCCTCTCAACCTATTAGTCTTCTATTTTATTTGTCTAGTTGCTTGAGGACAAGCAACAGTTTAAGTTTGGTGTTGTGATGAGCGGATATTTTATATGCTTTTTGGGGATAATTTCATATAGTTTAGAGTATGTTTTAGTTAGTTTTTAGTCTATTTTTATTAGTTTTTAGGAAAAATTCATATTTCTGGACTTTACTATGAGTTGTGTGTTTTTCTGTAATTTCAGGTATTTTTCTGGCTGAAATTGAAGGAGCTGAGCAAAAATCTGATTCAGGCTGAAAAAGAACTGCTGATGCTGTTGGATTCTGACCTCCCTGCACGCAAAGTGGATTTTCTGGAGCTACAGAACTCAAAATGGCATGCTTCGAATTGCGTTGGAAAGTAGACATCCAGGGCTTTCCAGCAATATATAATAGTCTATACTTTGCACAAGGATAGACGACATAAACTGGCATTCAACGCCAGTTCTCTGCCCAATTCTGGCGTCCAGCGCCAGAAAAGGATCAAAAACTGGAGTTGAACGCCCAAACTGGCATAAAAACTGGCGTTCAACTCCACAAATGGCCTCTACACGTGACTCACTTAAACCTCAGCCCCAGCACACACCAAGTGGGCCCCAGAAGTGGATCTCTGCATCATCCATCATAGTCCATCCAATTTTTGTAAACCTAGGCTACTAGTTTAGTATTTAAACAACTTTTAGAGACTTATTTTGTAGTGGTACGCGTTGTGAAAAGTGTGATTCACAATTCGTGCACCAGGAGGCAACCCAACCTTAGGTAACATTTCATTTCTCTACATTGTTTATTTTCTCTCTTTGCTTTGTTTATTTTCAATAATTTGGCACATGATTGTATTCTAAGTTTGGTGTTGCCATGCAACCATTTGGTTTTCAATTTTTCTGGACACTTGCACCATTCTAAAATAAAAGTGTCACACTAAGTTTCTAAGTTTGGTGTGTCACTTAATTTTCTATGCAATGAATCCAGCAACACCACTTGTTTGTATAATCATAATGCCTTTGCAGTGTTATCTTTCCTTTGGTATGACACTTTTTCTTTCTCTTTGTTCTAATCATTCCTTTGTTTTTAATACTATCTTCTATTTTTCTCCTTAACTATTTTTGTTAATACCTCATCAAGAAATCCTTACTCGTGAAAAATTCTTTGCTTGTTGATTGTGTTATTAGCATAGAACAGTTTCCTTTGTTTAGTTTTAGTTCAAATAAATTGACATGTGATTGCATTCTAAGTTTGTTATTGCTATGCAACAAAATTTATTTCCAATCTTTACTGGATACTTGCATCAATTCCAAGTGAAAGTGTCACATTAAGTTTGGGGTGCCACTTATCCATGCAATGTATCATGCACACCCCACTTGTTTTTACAATCACAATGTCTCTGTTTCCTGTGCTTTCATTGTTATTTTTAATTTTGCTTGCTTAAACACATGTACTACTGACATTTCATTGTGTAAGACACTCATGATCCATCATAGACCCCATCACCACTGTTCTAATTGTTGCTTGAGGATGAGCAAACACTCTAAGTTGGTATAGGAAGGGGAAGAATAGGAGGAAAATGACAACAATAGTGAAGATGAACTACAAGGTGGTAAAGTTCTTTTTCCTCCTATTTGTTTCCAGTACTTTAAAGTGCATGATTGTCTTCTATCTTCTCTGTATGCATGTGTGTTGTGAATAAGCATAGTTTGATTGCTGAATTGTAAAATGTTGTTGTGACATTATGACTACCAACTTGAGTTTTGTAAGTCAAAACAATTAAGTATCATGATCATAAATAAACAAGGTAATTAAAGAAGAACTTGACATGAGCTTATAAGTATTGGGAGGCTAGCATGACTATGGTTGCTCAATTGTATTTGAATTTGTTTAATTGAAGTTTTTATCTAGGACATTTTATGAAATTTTTGAAATCATGATAACCTTGAAAAAGTAATTGCAAATAAGGCAAATAAAGGAAAAGGGAAAGAATGAAAAAGCTGAAGGCTCTGAGTACCAACGACAATTCATTTGTTAAGTACTTGTGGTGTTTATGTATCAGGCAAAAAGCTTGAAAACAAAACACTTAGAGTCAAGGCTAGGCTCAAGTGCAAAAGCACTCCCTCAAAGCTCAAGGCTCTGAGCATCAATGATTAGAGAGAAAAGAAAAGAAACAAATGAGCTTAAAGAAGTCCTCTAATTAAATGCTTATGGTGCTTATGTATCAAGTGGTAATACTTGAAAATAAAGCATTTAGAGTCGTAGCTTTGTTTTCAACTCATGGGGCAAAGCACCCAAAAGGAGAAGCTAAGAAGAGAATGAAAAGCTTGTTTCAAGGAAGAAATATAAAATAAAAGATGTCATAAAATGAGCTAGATAGAAACATCAATCATTTGAATTTCTTTTGTGATTGTTGCATGCATAGAAAACTAGCTAACCATGAACATCAACTTGCTATTCTTCTCATCTTGGGTTGTCAAAATTTACTGCATGATTCTTTTTTTGCTTGAGGACAAGCAATGTTTAAGTTTGGTGTTGTGATGATAAGTCATTTTGTGCATGTGTTTCTATGCTTTTTCACCTTTAATTTTCATTAATCATGCTTAATTATTGAGTATTTTAGTGCTTAAATAGTATATTTCTTTGATCTTTTGATCTGATAAACATTGTAGGAAATAAGAAAAAAAAGAAGCAAAAAGCACAAAATAAGCTCAAAAGAAGAAAAGAAGAATTGTGGACACACTTTGAAGCTGGAGCATGCTTTTGGAACCTTAGGCCACGCTTTTAAAAGCGTGACCCATGATTAAATCAAGGAAGCATGCTCCGTTTCTCATAGAAGAGCATTCTTGGCGCGAACGCTACGTTCTTCTTCAAAGAGCGCTTGCGATAGTGAAGCTGCAAAATTCGCAAGTGACGCGTACGCGTGAGTGACGCGTACGCATGCATGACGCGTACGCGTGGAAGTGGCATTTTTGAAGGACCATGCGTACGAGTGAGTGCCGCATACGCGTGGGAAGCGTTCTCCAAATGAACGCTATGTTCTCAAAGTGAATGCTACCAAGGGACGCGCAAGTGTGTATCACGCGTACGCGTCACAAGGGCAAATTCTGAAGGTCACGCATACGCGTGGGTGACACGTACGCGTGGATATGCCAAAACGCAAAATGGCCCGCACGCGTGGGTGACACGTGCGCGTGGGTGACACGTGCGCGTGGGTGTAAAAGTGCGACGTTCTCCAAATGAACGCCACGCTCTCCTGGAAGCAAATTCTAATTCAATTAAACTTCATTCCAAGCCCATTTGAACTACAAGCAAGCAAGCCCACTCATATCACTCAATGAAGACTACAAGGATCATCTAGAATAGGAATTTTTACTTGAATTGTAATTTGTTTTCAATTTCATTTTAATTTGTAATTTAGGAAAGCCTATATAAAGGCTTTAGTTTCACAGTTAGAGAGGTTCAGGTTCGGAAGGCTGACAGTAGGAGTAGGAGTAGGAGTAGGAGTAGGAGGCTCTGGTAGAGAATTCTCTTGGAGGATTTGAGACTCTAGAGAGTGTAGTGTAGAATTCTTGGTTCAGATATAATTTTTCTTTTCTGCAAGTTAAATTTTGTATTGAGCTTCATTTACTTTTATGGAATTTTAAATTTCTGGCACTCCTTCTCTGCTTTGCAACTTTACATCTCAGTCTGCTATTGAGTTCAATTTAATTCCATGCAATTTAATTTTCTGCACTTCTGTTCTTTACAATTCTACATTTCTGTTTTAATTTCCTGTTTAGAGCGATGACCCATTGAACCCCAATCATTAGAGGGAAGAGCTCTATTATAATTCACATGATTGAGTGAATTTCTTCTTCTTCTCAATTCATTTGTGTAGCTATAGGATATCCTATGTTTTGATTGAGATTAATTCACTCCAGAAGGGGGTTTAAATCTGTTGAATGCTTGTGTGAGCCTTAAAAGGGGAATCATGAGCATTATAACTGAGGCTCTATCCTTCACAACTCTCTTGATCAACACCATTTGAGAGGAATTGAGATCTTGAGAGATTGTGTGGCTAATGGATGAGAGACATATACTTAACCTCTTCTCATGACAATGAGATCAAGGAATTGGCAACATTGATTGTGATTTGAGAGATTGGATTGTCAAGGAATTGGGATCCAATCAATTTCAATCTGCCATAGATCTACTCATATGATTGAGAAAGGAGTTGAGACCCATTTGATTCATTGTGGATTATGATATCTCCAATCCTTAATGAGTTTTTCTTTCTATTAATTGTCCTTGAGTTTATTTCAGTTGCTTGATTTACTGCTCTTTTTAATTTTCCAGCACCCAGTCCCTTTACATTTGATGTAATTTACTTTTCTTACCATTTAAGTTTCTGCCATTTACTTTCAGCACTTTAAATTCCTTCCAATTCATATTCTGCTGATTCAATTTCACTCAATTTACCACTGTTAGCTTAACTAAACTAATCACCTTACTAAAGTTGCTTGATTCATTAATCCTCGTGGGAGCGACCTCACTCATGTGAGTTTTACTACTTGATGCGACCTGGTATACTTGCCGGTTAGTTTGTGTGGAATCAATTTTCCCTCATCACGTACACACACAAACACAGAGTTCTCTTGTAAAGAAAGCGTAGTGCTCAGGACTGTGTTGCAGGAGAACGTAGCATTCTTCAAGCTTAAGTGAGCGTAGCGCTCTGCTCTTCTTCCCCTGTTATGATCACAACACAGAATAGCAATACGTCAAAGCTGTGTTCCTTGAGCAACTATTTTTAGATAACTCACTCATTCATACTTTTCTTCAATTGTTTGCATGAAATTGAGCAAAATTCATTTAGTCCTCAATCTATCAAAGTATGATGAGAGAATTCATTTAAGTATTTATTTATTTGAGTAATATGCATGAAATTGAACTAAAATTGACTAAACTAACTAGCTAAACTAGCTAAAATGCAAATGCATCACACATCGATCAATGTTCATTCATTATCCAATTCACAATTGCTTGATTTTTGCTTAAATGCTTTTATGCTTCTTCATTCCTTGTTTGGTTGTCTTAACTACAAGTTTTCTTTGAAGTATTTCAAGCACACTAGAATGAGTGAAGTGCATACTTTCTTTGTGTAATCATGACATAGCTCTCTATGCTAGTGTGTGTATTCTAAACCGCAATCATCTTAGAACTCATACACCTATTTTTCATCAATGTTACACTAATTCACTCACTCAATTCTAGTGATTTACCTCATTCCAATAGTTTACACTTCCTTGCTTTTACATTATCTCATCTTACTGTGCTATTATCTATTTTTCATGGGTGAGTCATCATAAGCAAAAATGAAAGTGGGAGAAAGAACATGCAGCAGTCGGTTGATCTACCAGTTGAAGGTGGCAATCTGGAAAGTCACCGTACCCCCTTGCTCATCTTTGAATGCACCAAGGACGGTGCAAAATTTTAAGTATGGGGAGGTCGTCCGACCGATCGGTGTTTTTGGGAGACAAATTTCTAATCCCAACACTTTCACATTTCATTATTCTTTTAATATCTAGGTCTTTTAGAATTTTTAGTTGCATTTTCTTAGTTTGCATATATATAATAAGCTTAGTGAAAATAATGAAATTTTCCAAGGATTTTATCTATAGGGCACCCCAATTGATTTGAGAAAAAGATTTTTTTTAGAACTTGCTTAAACTATACATTGTGGAACATGTTTTTGAGATAAGAACACATAAGCATGTGAGTTTTGAGCCTAATTGTGTGGTTACATCATATACAACTTATTTCCATTCTTGTGTGTATTATTCTCTTTCTATGATTGTAATCTTTGATTTGTTTGATTCTCTATTTTCATTATTTTGTGTATAAATACATTTATATGATTGAGACCATCATTTCAAATAGCTCACTTACCCAAATAACCTACCTTTTATCTTCCATTGTTAGCCTACTTTGAGCCTATGCTAAACCCATTTGTTCTTAATTTTAACACATCACTAGCCTTAAAGCGAAAAACAATAAATGTCCCTTGTTTGGATCTTTGATTAGCTTAGGTTAGTGAGAGTGTTTATCATTCAAGTTTGGAAATTTTGGGAACATTGGTTGAGGTAAAAATGTGTTTTTGTATTTTTGTTAAGTGATGACAAGTCATTTTGTGCATGTTTTACTATCAATTTTTACTTGTTTTCATTAGGTTTCATGCATTTCTTAGGCAATAAGTAAGTGTTTAAGTGAGAATTTCATGCTTGTCTTGATTCAATCAAACATTGTTAATTTTGTGCATTATCATGAGATTTATGCAAGAATTATGTAATTATTATGAATGATGCAAAATTTTATGATTTTGGAAAGGCTTTGATTGCATGATTGATTGATGACAGATGAAAAGATGAAGGAAAGAAGCAGGGCGGAGGAACGCTACATTCGTTTGAAGAATACTACGTTCCCCTGCAGCATAAGCCTTGGCGCTACGCTCAATTTCAAAGAACGCTGCAATCTTTAGCGACACGTACGCGTACAGGACGCGCACGCGTAGAACAAGCATTTTTGAAGATCCACGTGTACGCGTGTATGACACGTACGCGTGGATGTGATCTACACTCTTCAGCAAAAGAGCGCTACACTCTCTTCCAACGAGCACTTGCGACACTTTCAAAAATTGGGATTGAAGATTTACCATCGATGCGCACGCGTGCATGACGCGTACGCGTGGGTGTCACATTGGTGATGGATTGCACAAACGCGTGTGTGATGCTGCAGCATGGAAGTGATGTTTTGCAATCCAGGCGTATGTGTGAGGGACGCGTACGCGTGGGAGAGTGCTCTTTGCGCGAACGTTACGCTCATTTAGAGAGCGCTGCAAGGTACGCGTGGGCGTGCAGCACGCGTACGCATGATGAGTATTCAGCAAGCAAGGACGCGCACACGCAGGAGATGCGCGGTGAATGAGCGTTGCGCTCTCTTTGATAACGCTACGTTCTCCTGAAGCTGCATTGAAGTACCAATACGGACCCATTCTGACATGCTTCAACAAAGGCCAAAAACCCAACCCAAGTACTTGAAGACTAACTTGGAAAGTGTATAAATAGAGGAGAATTTGATTTCATTAGAGGCTAGCTAGCAGATTGGGAAACTCGACACTGAATTTCATTTTAATTTTCCTTCTGTTCTTCATGTTCTACACTTTTTGTTTTCTTTTTTGTATTAGAGCAATGATGAACTAAACCCCAAAATTCATTAGGGGGAGGAGCTCTATTATAATTCTAATGAATCAATGAAATTCTTCTTCTTCTCAATTCATTTGTGTAGCTATAGGATAACTTCTGTTTTGATTATGAATTACTCACTCTGGAAGGGGGTTTAATTCAATTGAATGCTTGTGAGCCTCGGAAGGGAATCACTTGCATTAGAATTGGAGCTCTATCCTTCACTACTCTCTTGGTCAACACCATTCGGGAGGAATTGAGATCCTGAGAGTTAGTGTGGCTTATGGATGAGATAATGTGCTCTAACTCTTCTCATGACAATTAGATCAAGGAATTGGCAAGATTGATTATGATTAGAGAGATTGGATTGCCAAGGAATTGGGATCCAATCAATTTCAATCCGCCATAGATCTACTCATATGATTGAGAAAGGAGTTGAGACCCAATGATTTATGAAGAATTAAGATATCTCCAATCCCTATTGAACCATTTTCTTTGAATTTCTTCAACTTAGATATCTCTGATTTCACTGCAATTTACATTGTCCACTTCTGTTTTAATTTCCTACACCCAATTCCCTTTATAATTCATGCAATTTAAGTTTCTATGTCATTTAAGTTTCTGCACTTTTACTTTCCTACACTTTAAGATTCAGTTATTTACATTCCTTGCAATTTAAGATTCAGTCCTTTTTATTTTTTGCACTTTAATTTTCAGTTATTTAAGCTTCATGCCATTTACTTTTCAAGCTCTTTACATTCTGCACTTTACTTTTCCAGCAATTTGCATTCTGTTAGTCACTTTTCACTCAAATCATCAAATATCCGCTTAACTAAATTCATCACCCAACTAAAGTTACTTGATCCATCAATCCTCGTAGGATCGACCTCACTCTCGTGAGTTTTACTACTTGATGCGACCCGGTATACTTGCCGGTTAGTTTATATGGAATCGATTTTCTCTCATCATTAAGATCATGGGAATTGGGTGCATACTCATGCATTAAATGTTTAAAACCATATGCATTGGATCCTTTGTATATAATCCATCAAAAGAAAAAGAGAAAAAAATAACATAGAAAAAGAAAAAAATAGAAAAAGAAAAAGAAGAGGGACCATTAAAAAGGGGACAAAATGCCCCAAAATGAAGTTTAATAATGATCAATGCATATGGGTTGTGATAAAAAAAGAGAATGCATGAGTGTGTGAAAAAGTGAGAATTATGGGTAGTTTAGAATTCTATAGGTTGTTATATAGGTTAGGTGGGAAGTTTAAGTTAATCAAAGATTCAAATTCTAGTCCACCTAACTAAATACAATCCTACCTTCTCTATTACATCCTATGGAAAAGTCCTCATGATATTTGTATGCATGCATTGAATAATTGTTGATTGTTAGATGAAAAACAAATTTTAGAAAGCATGATTAGAGTAGAATTGAGTGAATCAACCCTATACACTTGAGTGACTAGAGCTGATACACATCTGGTGAGGGTTCGATTGCTCAATTATATGTTTTCACCTATGATCATTGATGAGATATTTTGGAGGAAAAATAAATCTCTCCCAAAACACCCAAATCTAACCGGCAAGTGCACCGGGTCGCATCAAGTAATAATAACTCACGGGAGTGAGGTCGATCCCACAGGGATTGGAGGATTGAGCAATTTTAGTTTAGTGGTTGATTTAGTCAAGCGAATCAAGATTTGGTTGATGGTTTTGTGACTTGCAGAATTAAATTGCATTGAAGTAAAGAGAACAAGAAATAAATTGCTGAAACTTAAAGAACAAGAAATTAAATGGCAGAAACTTAAAGGGCAAGAAATGTAAATTGCAGAATCTTAAAGTGCAAGGAATGTAGAATAACTTGAATTCTATCCTATTTATACACTTTCTTCCAATGATCTTCAAGCCTTGAGTTGGGCCTTTGCTCTTGGTAGGATTGGGTTGAAAGAGGCCTTGGTTAATTGCTTTTGAAGTTTGAAGAAGAACCAAAGTGAACCAATTGAACCGGGTTTGAGGTTAGCAAAAGTTTTTCATAGCAGCAAACACATTTTTCTGGTATGCACGTTGGTGCCAACGTTAGGGGTCTAACTTTGACCCTAACGTTGGCCTTCCCTTATATGCTAGTGGCGCCAACGTTAGCCTCCAAGTTAGGGGGCTAACGTTGGCGCAAACGTTGGATGGCCAGGGAGGAATTCATGTGCCAACGTTAGCCTCCAAGTTAGGGGGCTAACGTTGGCGCAAACGTGGGATGGCCAGGGAGGAAATTTCCAGTTCCAACGTTAGCCTCCAAGTTAGGGGGCTAACGTTGGGGCTAACTTCTTGCTTCCTGGTTCAATTTCACTTATTCCATTGTCCTCTCTTCACTCCTAGCCATTCCTCTTTGCTTCAACCTTTCTCCAAGCTTTCTTCACCTATCATCAATCAACCAAACTCATCAAAGCTATGCTCAAAATCATGAGATATTCATTCTTTCATAATATGCAACAAATATAGCATAAAACCTCATGAAATGGCATAAATTCATATATGGTTGGTTCAATCAAGGGAAACATGAAAATCTACTCAATTAGCTTGCTTGTAGCTCAAGAAAGTGCATAATTCTAATGAAAACAAAAGGAAAAGACTAGTTAAAATAGGCTAGGATGACTTGTCATCAATCATCTCCTTTCTTGTAAGTTTGTAAATTCTTTTCAATAACTCAATTCAATTGTGGGTTTGACTTGGTTGTTAATACCTTTAGCCCTCATGTTCATATATGCTTTCTTGGAAGTTGATTTATTTTGACCAATTAGTTGCATTCATTTAGACATATTGCATGTAGATAGGTTGCATATAGATAGTTTGCATTGAATAAATGACGAGCGAATATTTTATACGCTTTTTCGCAACATTTTCATATAGTTTTTTAGCATGTTTCGTTTAATTTTTATTAAGTTTTCATAGGTTTTAGTGAAAAATTTACATTTTTGGATTCTACTTTGAGTTTGTGTGTTTTTATGCAATTTCAGGTAATTTTTGGCTGAAATTGAGGAGCTGAAGCAAAAGTCTGATTCAGAGACAGAGAAAGCACTGCAGATGCTGTCCGGATCTGACCTCCTTGCACTCGAAAGAGCTTTTTTGGAGCTACAGATATCCGAATGGAGCGTTATCAATGGCTATGGAAAGCTAACATCCAGAGATTTCCATCAATATTTAATAGTCCATACTTTGCTTCAGAATTGAAGGCCCAAAACTAGCATCCAACGCCAGCCTCCTTCCCTATTCTGGCGTCCAGCGCCCAAAGGAGAAGAGACCAGCATCCAACGCCCATAAAGGACCCCCTAAACAGCGTTCAATGCCTTAGAGGCCTCCTAGCACATGGATCTCAATCAAGCTCAGCCCAAACACTCACCAAGTGTGCCCTGGAAGTGGATTTTAGCACTAAAAGATTGTTTTACCCTTTTATGTAATCATTAGTCATTAGTTTTGTGTTTAAAGACTTTTACACCTCTCATCAAAGGGAGGACGCACACTTGACACATTTATCATTGTGTTTTCTATCAGTATGAGTTTCTAAACCTCCTAGGTTGAGGGGAGGAGCCCTGCTAAGTTTTATGCATTAATAAAAGTATTAGTGTTTCTTTTCAATCCGTGTTTGATTCTCTATTCTAAGATGTATCTTCCTTCTTCATTCTAAGACCGCGTGCCTAACAACCACCCGTGTTCTTCTTGGGTTCATGTGACTACGTAACTGGAAAGCATTGAACCACTAGCTTGATTATACATCTCTTAGACGGCTAATCCACGACTTTGTTGGGGACTTCTCGAGACATCAGTTCAGCCGAGGTATTGATAAACCCCCTTTGTAGGGTTTATCTTGTGTTGAATTTAGAACATTTTGATAACCTTTCCTCACATTTATTCAATGAAATAGCATGATTTTGTGATCGTCTCCGTATTTGTGCTTAGATGTGAAATTATGCTTTTTGGACCTTTAATTTGATAGTTTTAATCTTTCTTTGATTCCACTAGATGCCTTGATGTGTTTGCTAGTGATTTCAGATTGAAAAGGGCTAGGAAAGGATCAAAGGAGTGAAAGGAAAGCATACAAAGTGGAGAAATCATGAGAAGCCAAAGATTTGGAAAAAGCCCATGTGCGTGCGCGTGCACTATACGCCTACGCGCGGATCTGCGAAATGCTCTAGGGACGCGTATGTGCCGAAGGTCGCACGTGATTCCTTTAGTCAAACACGTGCCTGGCGGTTTTGGAGGGTTTCTAGCCCCATTTGGAGCTGAGTTCTTGGTGGAAAAAGGCTAAAAAGACCAAGGAATGAAGGGGAAGGCATCATGTAGACAATCATTCACACACCTTAGGCTAGTTTAGTTTAGTTTTAGAGAGAGAAACTCTCACTTCTCTCTAGGATTAGGATTAGGATTAGGTTTAGATTTTTGATCTAGGTTTTAATTCATGCTTTCTTCTACTTCTTCCTCTTAATTCTTTGTTGTTACATTCATCATTCTTCTATTGTTTGTTATAATTTCTTCTACTTTGTTTGTAGATCTACTTTTGTCCATTCTATTTTCTTTCAATTCAATTTGAGATAATTCGTGATAATTGTGTTTCTTTTTATTATTATTGTTGATTTCTTACATTCAATTGTTGTTAGATTCTATTTTTGTTGTCAATTTCCTATGCTTTTCTTTTGTGCCTTCCAAGTGTTTGATGAAATGCTTGGTTGGGCTTTAGTGTAGATTTTGTTTCTCTTGGCCTAGGTGGAGTAATTAGTGACGCTTGAGTTATCTAATTCCCTTGTTGATTGATAATTAGAAGTTGCTAATTGATTTGGATACCACTAAAGCTAGTCCTTCCCTTAGGAGTTGGCTAGGACTTGTGGAATCAAGTTGATTCATCCACTTGACTTTCCTCCATGGTTAGAGGTTAACTAAGTGGTAGCAATGGATAATTTGTGGTCACAATTGAGGAGGATAACTAGGATAGGACTTCTAGTTCTCATATCTTGCCAAGAGCTTGTTAGTTGTTAGTTTATTTTCCTTGCCATTTATTTTTCTTGTCTAAAATCTCAAAAACCCCAAACATACCTTATAACCAATAACAAGACACTTTATCGTAATTCCTAGGGAGAACGACCCGAGGTTCAATACTTTGGTTTATAAATTTAGGGGTTTGTTACTTGTGACAAACAAATTTTTTTATGAAAGGATTGATGTTGGTTTAGAAACTATACTTTACAACAAGATTTCAATTGTGGAATTCTAAACCGTCAAAAAATCAATTCATCAGGTATGGGGAGATTAGAGTCTTTGTAGTAGAGGCTAGAACCCAAAGGCGCAGAATTCTCTGATCCGGAAGATCCGACATTGTCTGTGGCATTTTGAGTAGGATCATTAAGGAGAATGGACTGTAGGAGCTTCACCCTCAATCAAAATGGATCCAAACTAACCTTGGGGTTCAGATCTGGAGGAGCTTTGGCGACCTCTCAACCGGCGTCAATCACATACAGCTTGCCATAAAAGAAATTATTCACAGTTGAAAAAGACAGTAAGACCAGAATTAATCCAGAAGAACGAAGCATTTCCATGCCTTAACCATCTTCTTATCATTATAAGCATATCAACCTAGTTAAGATCTCTTTATTCCTTTTATGCTTTTAACCAAATCCAACAACTCTTCTATCCACCTGACTAAGATCTGCAAGATAACCATAGCTTGCTTCAAATCACAATCCTCATGGGATCGCCCCTGACTTGCTTAGGTATTACTTGGACGACCCAGTGCACTTCCTGGTTCAGTTGCGCGGAAGTGTGAGAGTCTGCGTACCAAGCTTTTGGCGCCCTTGCCGGAAATTGTTCGAGTTTGGACAACTGACGGATTATCTTGTTACTTAGATTAGGTATTGTCTTTAATTTTGTTAGAATCTTTTATTTTATTTTCTTTCTTTTTTTCGAAAAATCAAAAAAATTTTCAAAACCTTTTCTGTTTTTGGTTATGTATTTTCTTTTGAGTTTCCTACATAGAGTCTTACCAGTTTCTTGTTTTCTTTATAAAAAAATTTGTTATTTTTCAAAAACCTTTTCTTTTCTTTATTTAATCTTTGTTTTTGGTTTGAGTCTTTTGTTTTTATTTTTGTTGAAATTTTGAATTTCTTTGAGTCTTTTTCTAAAAATTTTCAAAAATTGTCTTTTGTTTGAATCTTGTGTCAATCTTTAAGTTTGGTGTCTTCTTGTGTCTTTTCTTTAAAATTTTTGAAAATTGTGTGTTTGGTTTTCAAAAATTTTAAGTTTGGTGTCTTTTGCATGTTCTTGTTTTCTTTGAATTCTTTAAGTTTTGTTCTTGGTATTATTCTTGATCTTCAAAGTGCTCTTGTTTCTCTTTTTGTTTTGATCTTAAAATTTTTAAGATTAGTGTCTCTTTGTGTTTTTCTTCTTAATTTTCGCACACTAGGTGTTCTTATATCTAAAAATTTTAAGTTTGGTGTCTTTTGTGTGTTTTTCTCTTTTTTCATTAAATTCAAAATAAAAATATCTTTTCTATCTTTATTTTTATTAATTTTCGAAAATTTCAAATAAAATTTCAGATTTTAATTTCAAAATCATTATCTTATCTTATCTTAGTTTTAAATGTCAAAAACCAAATCTTTTCAAAATCTTATCTTATCTTTTTATCTTTGTTTAAAATTCAAAAACCTTATCTTATCTTATTTCAAATTCAAATTCTAAAATTCAATATCAAATTTCAAAATTTAAAATTCAAATTTCAAATTTTAAAATCAAACCTTTTCAAAATTCAAATCTTTATCTTATCTTGTTTCAAATTTCAAAATTCAAAATTTAAAATTCAAATTTCAAATTTTAAATTTCAAATCCTTTTAAATTAGAAACTAACTTTTTTATTTTGATTTCAAATCTTTTTAATTTAAAACTTATCTTCTCTTAACTTCCATATCTTATATTTCTTACCTAACTTATCTTATCTTTTCTATCTTATCTTCTTTTAAATTTTAAAATTAAATCTTTTTCAAATCTTTTCAATTCTTATCTTATCTTGTTGACTTTTTCAAATATTTTTAAAATCAAATCTTTTCTAATCTTCTATCTTATCTTGTTTTCAAATCTTTTCTAATTAGTTACTTGTTTTCTCTCTCTTCTTTTTCAAAACCTCCTAACTAATTCTTCTCTCTCCTATTTTTGAAAATCCTCTTTTATCTCTCTCTTCTATTTCGAACATTTATCAATTAATTTTCAAATCTTTCTAATTAATTAGCTTTTGATTTTTGAATTAAATAAATAAATAAAATAAAATAATATTTTAATTCTTGTTTATCTTTTCTACTACTAATTTTCGAATTCTTCTCCTCTCTTTAT
Source organism: Arachis ipaensis (assembly GCF_000816755.2). Classification (NCBI taxonomy): domain Eukaryota; kingdom Viridiplantae; phylum Streptophyta; class Magnoliopsida; order Fabales; family Fabaceae; genus Arachis; species Arachis ipaensis. The sequence goes on along the minus strand of NC_029789.2, from coordinate 73,233,678 downwards.
TCGAATTCTTCTTCTCCTTCTTCTATCTTCATTCTTCTTTCCATTTTTCTTCACATCTCATAGGGAGTCCTCTGTCCTTGAACATAGAGCTCCCATTCTCCTTCTTTTTTTATTTTTTTTTCTTGTTTATAACCAGGAACAGGGATAAAGAACCTCTCTTTAGTCTTAATCCTGAACTTGAGAGGACTTTAAGGAGGAGCTTACAACAAATTAAAGCACAACTCTAGAAGAAACTTTTTAGAAAATTTTGAACAGGAAGGTGAAGACATGGCAGTCGAGCCTAATCATAAAGGAGAGGTAAGAAAGGTTCTTGGTGACTTCACCATGCCTACCTCTGATTTCTATGGCAGAAGCATCTCTGTATCTGCCATTGGAGCTAACAACTTTGAGCTTAAGCCTCAGTTAGTCTCTCTTCTAGAAAAGAATTGCAAGTTCCATGGACTTCCACTGGAAGACTGATGAGCAGATATTTTATATGCTTTTTGGCATCATTTTCATATAATTTTTAGCATGTTTTGTTTAATTTTTATTAAGTTTTCATAAGTTTTAGTGTTAGATTCACATTTTGGATTCTACTTTGAGTTTTTGTGTTTTTGTAAAATTTCAGGTATTTTATGGCTGAAATTGAGGAGCAGGAGCAAAAGTATGATTCAGAGACAGGAAAGCACTGCAAATGCTGTCCGGATCTGACCTCCTTGCACTCGGAAGAGATGCAAGCATTTCTGGAGCTACAGATATCCAAATGGAGTGTTCTCAACGGCCATGGAAAGAGGACTTCCAGAGCTTTCTAAAAATGTATAATAGTCCATACTTTGCTTCAGATTTTAAGGCCCAAAACTGGTGTCCAACACCAGCCTCCTGCCCCCTTCCAGGCGTCCAACGCCCAAGGAGAAGAGACTAGCATCCAAACGCCCAAAGAAGAACCCCTAGCTAGCGTTCAATACCCTAGAGGCCTCCTAGCACGTGGATCTCATCAAAGCTCAGTCCAAACACTCACCAAGTGGGCTCCAGAAGTAGATTTTAGCACTAAAAGACTGTTTTACCCTTCTTAATGTAATCCTTTAGTCATTAGTTTAGTATTTAAAGAATTTTACACCTCTCATTAAGGAAAGACGCACACCATATTTCATTTATCATTGTGTTTTCTATCAGTATGAGTTTTTAAACCTCCTAGGTTGAGGGGAAGAACCCTGCTGAGTTCTATGAATTAATAAAAGTATTACTGTTTCTCTTTAATCCGTGTTTGATTTAATTCTAAGATGTATATTCATTCTTCAATATGATGAATGGGATGATCCGTGACAATCAGCTCGGTTCTTCATACTAAGACCACGTGCCTGACAACCACTCATGTCTTCTTAGGTTCGTGTGAATACGTGACTGGAAAGCATTGAACCGCCAGCTTGAGTATACATCTCTTAGACGGCTAATCCACGACTTCATTGGGGACTTCTCGAGACACCAGTTCAGTCGAGGTATGGGGAGATTAGGGTCTCTGTGGTAGAGGCTAGAACCCAAAGCCGCAGCATTCTCTTACCTGGAAGATTCGACCTTGTTTGTGGCATTTTGAGTAGGATCACCAAGGTAGTAGATTGCTAGAGCTTCACCCCCGTTCAGATTGGATGACCGCGGCCATATGGCATTTGATCTGAAGCAGAGAAGATTGGCGACTGTGGCCATACGGTGTTAATCACATACAGCTTGCCATAGAAGAAATCATTCATAATTAAAGAAGACAGTAATACCAGATTTAATCCAGAAAGACAAAGCATCTCCAAGACTTAACCATCTTCTTATCCCTGATTATAATTCAATTGACAAAGTATTTTATACCTTTTATTTCTTTTATGGTTTTAACCAAATTCAAACCAATAACTCTTCTATCCGCCTGACTAAGACCTGCAAGATAACCATAGCTTGCTTCAAACTACAATCCTCGTGGGATCGGCCCTGACTCGCTCAGGTATTACTTGGACGACCTAATGCACTTGCTAGTTCAGCTATATGAAGTGTGGGGATTCGCGCACCAAGTTTTTGGCGCCGTTGCGGGGGATTGTTCGAGTTTGGACAACAGACGGATTATCTTGTTCCTTAGATCAGGTATTGTCTTTAATTTTGTTAGAGTTTTTAATTTTATTTTTCTTTTTCTTTTCTTCGAAAAAAAAATTCGAAAATTTTTTTTCTTTTCTTTGTTTAATCTTTATTTTTAGTTTGAGTCTTTTGTTTGTGTTTGTGGTTGAATTTTTGAATTCTTTGAGTCTTTCTTTCTAAAAAATTTCAAAAATAGTTTATCCATTCAAATTTTGTGTCAATCGTTAAGTTTGGTGCCTTCTTGTGTTTTTCTTTAAATTTTTCGAAAATTTTGTGTTTAGTTTCAAAAATTTTAAATTTGGTGTCTTTTGCATGTTCTTGTGTTCTTTGAATTTTTTGAGTTTTGTTCTTAGTGTTCTTCTTGATCTTCAAAGTGTTCTTAGTTTTGATTTTAAAAATTTTAAGTTTGGTGTCTCTTTGTGTTTTTCTTCTTAATTTTCGAAAACTAGGTGCTTTTGATCTAAAAATTTTCAAGTTTGGTGTCATTTGTTGTTTTTCTCTTTCCTCATTAAATTCAAAAATAAAAAAAAATATCTTCTCTATCTTTATTTTAAATTATTTTCGAAAATTATAATTAGAAATTTAGATTTTGATTTTAAAATTTTTATCTTATCTTATCTTAGTTTTCAAATTTTAAAATTCAAATCTTTTCAAAATCGAATCTTTTAAAAAATCTTATCTTTTTCAAAATCATATCTTATCTTTTTATCTTTCTTCAAAATTCAAAAATATTATCTTATCTTATTTCAAAATTCAAATTTTAAAAATTCAAATTCCAAATTTCCAATTTCAAATTCAAACCTTTTCAAAAATTAAATCTTTTTCAATCTTTATCTTATCTTGTTGACTTTTTCAAATTTCAAAATTCAAATTCCAATTTCAAATTTTAAAATTTAAAATTTAATTTTCAAATTTCAAATTCAAATCTTTTCTAATCCTCTATCTTTTCTTATTTTCAAATCTTTTCTTAATTAGTTACTTATCTTATTTTTCTTCTTTTTCAAAACATCCTAACTAATTCTTCTCTCTCTTAATTTTCAAAAATTCCTCCTCTATTTCCTTCTCTTCTTTTTCGAAATTCATAATTAAATTTTCAAATCTTTTTAATTAATTAACCTTAATTTTCGAATTAATAAATAAATAAAATTAAATTAAAAAAATATTTTAATTCTTATTTATCTTTTCTACTTCTCTTTATTCAAATTCTTCTTCTACTTCTTCTATCTTCATTCTTCTTTCTCTTCTGATCCACATTTCACTAGTAGTTCTCTACCCTCTGGCATAGAAGCTTCCTTTCTTGTCATATCTGTGTTTTCTTATTTATGACCAGGAACAGGGATAAAGAATCTCTCTTTAGTCTTGATCCTGAACCTGAAAGGACTTTAAGGAGGAGCTTCTTACAACAAATTAAAGCACAACACTCTGGAAGAAATCTTTCAGAAAATTTTGAACAGTAAGTTGAAGACATGGCTAAACATGAAGGAGAGGCAAGAAAGATTCTTGGTGGCTACTCCTATGACTTCTATGGCAGAAGTATCTCTATACCTAACATTAGAGTTAACAACTTTGAGATTAACCCATAACTGATTGTCCTAGTGTTGCAGAAGTTCCAATTTCACAAACACCCACCGGAAGACCCCAGTAAATTCATCTCTGACTTCCTACAGTTCTGTGACACTGCAGACACCAATAGAGTGGACCCTGAATTCCACAAGCTAAAACTATTCCCATTTGCTCTGAGAGATCAAGCAAAAGATTGGTGGTATTATGTACCCAAGGGAAGTGTGAACAACTGGGATAAGGTTGCTAACAAATTCCTGAACAGGTTCTCTACTTTGGAGAGATTGGTTAAGTTAGCAACAGATGTTCAGACCCCAGTCAGGACAGAATTTCTAGACAGGGAGACTATAGCCGCACCCCTTGCTGAGAGTTATAGTGCTCCTAGTGCTATGGGTGGTGACCACCCTCAAGGAGACACTCACACCTACGACCAGTTGACACCTGAGTTGGTTAATACTTCTCCCACTGAGTTGTTTGAGGAGGTGCATCCCTGTAGGGCCTTCACAGAGAGCCCGATGCACTAGGATTCTGAGAATGCCATTGAGCACGCCCTTACAGAGATGAAAGAGCCTCAAGAGCTACTTCTCATTGACATGCAGAGAGAGCTTGAAGATGAGCAACTAACTCATCTCTTAGCAGCCTCGAAGAAGCTGCAATTTAATATCTCTTTTGTAGAGGTATTGGAGAAGAAAACCCCCTATGTGGCCTATTGATGAGCAGATAATTTATACGCTTTTTGGCATTATTTTTAGGTAGTTTTTAGTATATTTTAGTTACTTTTTTTTATATTTTTATTAGTTTTTATGAAAAAATCACATTTCTGGACTTTACTATGAGTTTCTGTGTTTTTTTGTAATTTCAGGTATTTTCTGGCTGAAATTGAGGGATCTGAGCAAAAGTCTGATTCAGAGGCTGAGAAAGGACTGCAGATGTTGTTGGATTCTGATTCTCCTGCACTCGAAGTGGATTTTTTGGAGCTACAGATACCCAATTGGTGCGTTCTCAATTGCATTGGAAAGTAGACATCTTGGGATTTCCAGCAACATATAATAGTCCATAGTTTGTCCGAGGTTTGATGGCCCAAACTGGCGTTAAACACCAGCCAGAGACCCTTTTCTGGCATTAAACACCGGAACTGGCACCAGAACTGGAGTTAAACACCCAAACTGGCACCCAAGCTGGCGTTTAACTCCAAGAATGGCCTATGCACGTGAAAGCTTTAAAGCTCAACCCAGACACTCACCAGATGGGCCCCGGAAGTAGATATCTGCACTATCTGCACTTAGTTACTCATTTTCTGTAAACCTAAGTTACTAGTTTAGTATAAAAACTACTTTTAGGAATTTATTTTGCAACTCATGACATTTTACATTTCATATTGTATCTTCTACGGCATGATTCTCTAAACCCCATAGGTGGGGGAGAGAAGCTCTGCTGTGTCTCAATGAATTAATGCAATTACTATTGTTTTCTATTCAATCACGCTTGATTTTGTTCTAAGATACTCACTCATACTTCAATATAGAGAATATGATGATCCGTGACACTCATCATCATTCTCAAATTTATGAACGCATGCTTGACAATCACTCCTGTTCCACCTGAGCTCAACGTAGTCATTGGGCGACAGCTTGAGTGCGTATCTCTTGGGTCTCTAATCCACAGACCAAGTCCGTGGGATTAGAACCTTCGTGGTAGAGGCTAGAACCAATTGGCCGCATTCCTGAGATCCGGAAAGTCTAAACCTTGTCTGTGGTATTCCGAGTAGGATCTGGAACAGGATTACTATGACGAGCTTCAAACTCACGAATGTTGGGCACAGTGACAGTGTGCAAAAAGATAGAGAGATCCTATTTCGACACAAGTGAGAACCGACAGATGAATAGCTGTGCGGTAGCTGTATCTTGTATTTTCATCCGAGACGAGAGATCCGATAGTTGATTAGCCGTACAGAAACCGTGCCTGGAATTTTTCATCCGAGAGGACAGATAGTAGCCATTGACAACGGTGATTGATTTTGAGAAAATTGTCGTGTCGGTATAGAATTTCACACAAAATGAATTTTCGTTGCAAGTATAGTTCTAAACCAACAAACAATCCTCCCAATCAAAAATTTGGTTGTCACAAGTAACAAACCTCAATGAAAATTAACCGAAGTATTTAGATTCTGGGTCGTCTCACAAGGAATTGCAATGAAATGCTCAATTATTGGCTATAAAGGGGTAAGGGGTTTTGATTTTGTGTTTTGGCAAGAAAATAAATGGCAAGAAAAGTAAATGAACAATGAACTAACAAAAGAGATGGAAAAGAACTCTTGGCTAGACTTAGGTAATTGAGATCACCATCCTTGTCTACAAACCATATATTGACAATTGTGAGGAACCAAGCTCATTAAGTCTACTTCCAAAAGTCATAAGTACGTAATATCTACTCCTAGACTTGAAGTACGTCAAATGGCTTTGATCACATCAACCCATAAGTCCCAACCTACCTACTAATTAGATTAGTAGTGGGTTGGTGTCAATAAGTATCAAATTGATCACCAAGGGTTCTCAAATCACCAAATCATTGAGACCCAATGACTCAAGGTCACCCAATTCCCTTAGCCTAGGCCAAGAGTAAAGAAAACTACTCAAAAAATAAAGGAAACATTTTACAAACACGTAGTGTGCATGGAAAGTAAGCATCATAAAATGCAAGAATTAAGGAAACCCATAACTAACGTAAGCAAGAAATCAACAATAACAATGAAGATAAACATAGAAGAGCATGGAAACATAAAATTGCATTAAGGAAAATTAAGATCCAACAATGGTTCATGAACATAAAAGAGAGCAAAACAAGGAATCAACAAGGGAAACTAAGAAGATTAAGACCATAGAACACTAAAATATAATGAGAATTAAAATCAAAACAAGAATTGAAAGAGAAAATTGAGAGAATTAAACCTAAACTACCCTAAATTCTAAAGAGAAGGGAGAGCTTCTCTCTCTAGAATTTTACTCTAAAACATGATGAAAACTAAATAATGACTACTTGGTTCATTCCCCCTCAATCCTTGTGTTCAATAGCATCAGAAATGAGTTGGGTTGGGCCCAAAGCGCTTCAGAAATCGCTGGGGGCGATTTCACTTTAGTGGGCCACGTGTACATGGCGTGTGCGCGCCCCTAAACGCGAAGCAACATATAGAAAATTTATATCATTTTGAAGCCCCGGATATTAGCTTTCCAACGCAGCTGGAACCACCTCATTTGGACCTCTGTAGCTCAAGTTATGGTCGTTTGAGTGCGAAGAGGTCAGGCTTGACAGCTTTACGGTTCCTCCATTTCTTCATGAGTTCTCCCACTTTACATGCTTTTCTCCTTACTTCTTCCATCTAATACTTACCTTATGAACCTGAAATTACTCAACAAACATATCAAGGCATCGAATAGAATTAAAGTGAATTAAAATCACCAATTTTAGGGCGTAAAAAGCATGTTTTCACATTTAAGCACAAATCAAGGGAGAATTGCAAAACCATGCTATTTCATTGAATAAATGTGAGAAAAGGTGATAAAATCCCCCAAATTAAGCACAAGATAAACCACAAAATTGGGGTTTATCAAATCTCACCACACTAAAACTAAGCATGTCCTCATGCTAAGAATAAAGAAGGACAAGAAAAGGTATGAACATTTATTCAATGCAAATAAACTATGTGCGCCTATCTATATGAATGCAACTAAATGCAAAATGATTCTACCTACTTGGTCAAAAGTAAATCAATCTCCAAGAGCATGTATGAACAAGTTGGGATAAGATCATATGATGATTCATGAATCCTACCAATTCAAATATCAAAATGAAGTTCAAATAGACTTGCGAGAAGAAAGCTCATGAAAGCCGGGAACAAGAAATTGAGCATCGAACCCTCACCGGAAGTGTATCCGCTCTAGTTGCTCTAGTGTATAGGGTTGATCACTCAATTCTCTTCTAATTATGCTTTCTATGATTTGTTTTTCATCTAACAATCAACAATTATTCAATGCATGCATACATTCATCATGAGAACTTATTCATAGGTTGTAATGGGGCTAAGGTCAAGGTAGGATGCACATGGTCAAGTGAGCTTGAAATTTGAATCTTTGATTAACCTAAGCTCTCACAAAACACATATAACAACCTATACAATTCTAATACACAACCTAACTACCCTTGATTCTCACTTTTTTACATACTCATGCATTCTCTTTAATTCACATTCCATATGCATTGATTCTTTTTGAACTTTACTTTGGGGCATTTTTGTCCCCTTTTTCAAGTAAACACCAAAGCATCTTCCTAGACCCCTTTAGTTGAGAACTATACCAACCATTGCACTTAGACTTTAAGCTTCCAACCATAAGGAACCTTGATTGGCATTTCCACCCACTACTCAATTTCCTTTTGTTCTTAACCCCACAAAGAGCTCTAAGTTTCCCATCATTTTCAATCAAACCATATTCAAGTGGGAAAGTGAAGATTAGAGATAAGAATTTTACCCACTTGAATGTTATGTTGGATGGCGACTTAGGAAGGGACGTCTCCAATGGTCTTGTAAGTTCCATTCCCTTGTGCTCTTCTTTGAATACCTCCACCTCTTGGCAAGCTTCTTCTACTTCAACCTCTTCCTCTTGACAAAGTTCTCCATATTCAACCACCTCTTCACCAACTTCTTTTAGCTCTTCCCCACTCTTTATGTCACAACATGGAGGTAATGTGGAAGTTATCTCAACGTTTACCTCAATATCAATAGGGGAAGATTCCTCAAATACCAAAGGATCATGTGTTGGTGTGGGCTTATCTCCAAGAGGAAGATTTATTATTTGCTCACCTTCTTCCAATTCTTCATCATTCATTATATGCTTAGGAGGTTGTGCATCTTCTTCTTTGATCTCAATTTCAAGCCCAATGGGAGAGGATTCAGTTGTAGATAGGAACTCCTCAATGATTGAATCCATCTCTTGGTCAACCTCTTCAAAGTCTTCAATCATGATATGCTTTGGAGGTTGTACACCCTCCTCAACATCAACATCAAGCATCTTGGAAGAGGATTCTCTAATACCACATTCCGATGGACTTCCAACATCTCCTATGTTTTCAACCACTTCTTCCGGCTCAATTATCTCATCTTCCTCCCCTTGTGGCAATTCTTGCTTCAACTTCTCTTCTTCACCTTGAAGCTCTAAGCTCACTCCCTCACTATGCTCCTTAATTGCTTCTCCACATTCGTCAATGGGAGTGCCTTGGTTGCTTAGGCTTAGTCGGGAGGAGACCATGTTGCTAACGGCTTATACCATGATAGCCATTTTTGCTCCTAACTCCGCAAACTTCTCTTCATCCTCCTCGTGTTGCCTTAGGATGAGATTCAAGATCTCTCAATTTCTGCGTGGGGGCTTCATTGGGAGGTGATGGTGGAAGAGAAGGTTCATTGTTTGGGGGAAAGGTATTGTAGTTGGAAGGTGGTTCATATTGGTAAGGGTATGGAGATGGTGTATATTGAGGTGGTTCTTGAGAGTAATTATGTTAGAATTGTGGTGGTTCTATGTATGGTTCATAGGCATGTGGTGGTGGTTGTTGACAATTACAATAAGGGTCACCACATCCATTAGATTGATATGTATTAGGATTAGGATTATACCCATAAGAATCCGGAGGTTGTCGTTGCCAAGAAGGTTGATCAATCCCTTGAGGCTCCCTTCAGCTTTGATTAGTCCATCCTTGATGCATGTCCCCATTGAAGCTTCTATTCCCTACAACATAATTTGAGCCAAACTCATAGCCAAAGTGGTGAGAATTCATAATAGCAAATAAAAATAAAAGCTAACAAAAATAAGCAACAAAGTCCTAAAGCTAACAAAGACTAACAAAGAAGCCTATTAACATATATACAATAGCCAATAACATAACACCATTGCAACTCCCCAGCAACGGCGCCATTTTGATTTTGAGAAAATTGTCGTGTCGGTATAGAATTTCACACAAAATGAATTTTCGTTGCAAGTATAGTTCTACACCAACAAACAATCCTCCCAATAAAAAATTTGGTTGTCACAAGTAACAAACCCCAATGAAAATTAACTGAAGTATTTAGATTCCGGGTCGTCTCACAAGGAATTCCAATGAAATGCTCAATTATTGGCTATAAAGGGGTAAGGGGTTTTGATTTTGTGTTTTGGCAAGAAAATAAATGGCAAGAAAAGTAAATGAACAATGAACTAACAAAAGAGATGGAAAAGAACTCTTGGCTAGACTTAGGTAATTGAGATCACCATCCTTGTCTACAAACCATATATTGACAATTGTGAGGAACCAAGCTCATTAAGTCTACTTCCAATAGTCTTAAGTACGTAATATCTACTCCTAGACTTGAAGTATGTCAAATGGCTTTGATCACATCAACCCATAAGTCCCAACCTACCTACTAATTAGTTTAGTAGTGGGTTGGTGTCAATGAGTATCAAATTGATCACCAAGGGTTCTCAAATCACCAAATCATTGAGACCCAATGACTCAAGGTCACCCCATTCCCTTAGCTTAGGCCAAGAGTAAAGAAAACTACTCAAAAACTAAAGGAAACATTTTAACAAACACCTAGTGTGCAAGGAAAGTAAGCATCAGAAAATGAAAGAATTAAGGAAACCCATAACTAACATAAGCAAGAAATCAACAATAACAATGAAGATAAACATAGAAGAGCATGGAAACATAAAATTGCATTAAGGAAAATTAAGATCCAACAATAGTTCATCAACATAAAAGAGAGAAAAACAAGGAATCAACAAGGAAAACAAAGAAGATTAAGACCATAGAACACTAAAATATAATGAGAATTAAAATCAAAACAAGAATTGAAAGAGAAAATTGAGAGAATTAAACCTAAACTACCCTAAATTCTAGAGAGAAGGGAGAGCTAAAACATGATGAAAACTAAACTATGACTACTTGGTTTATTTCCCATTCAATCCTTGGGTTCAATAGCTTCAGAAATGAGTTGGGTTGGGCCCAAAGTGCTTCAGAAATCGCTGGGGGCGATTTCACTTTAGTGGGCCACGAGCAGCATCGGCATGCACGTGTATATGGCGCGTACGCGCCCCTAAACTAGACGCAAAATATGGCAAATTTTATATCATTTTGAATCCCCGGATGTTAGCTTTCCAACGCAACTAGAACCGTCTCATTTGGACCTCTGTAGCTTAAGTTATGATCGTTTGAGTGTGAAGGGGTCAGGCTTGACAACTTTATGGTTCCTTCATTTCTTCATGAGTTCTCCCACTTTGCATGCTTTTCTCCTCACTTCTTCCATCTAATACTTGCCTTATGAACCTGAAATTACTCAACAAACATATCAAGGCATCGAATGGAATTAAAGTGAATTAAAATTATCAATTTTAGGGCCTAAAAAGCATGTTTTCACATTTAAGCACAAATCGAGGGAGAATTTCAAAACCATGCTATTTCATTGAATAAATATGAGAAAAGATGATAAAATCCCCCAAATTAAGCATAAGATAAACCACAAAATTGGGGTTTATCAGTGATCCACCAACATACAGCTTGCCATTAAAGGAAGCCATGCATGTTTGGAGAAGAAGACAGTAGGAAAGCAGAGATTCAGACGACAGAGCTTCTCCAGAACCTCAACATGTTCCTCATTACTGTATCACAAGTACCATTTATTTCATGTTATTTACTTTTCATAAACAAAATCATTTTTATCATTAATCTCCTGATTAAGATTTACAAGATAACCATAGCTTGCTTCAAGCCGACAATCTCCGTGGGATCGACCCTTACTCACGTAAGGTATTACTTGGACAACCCAGTGCACTTGCTGGTTAGTTGTGCGGAGTTGTGAAAAGTGTGATCACAATTCCGTGCACCAAGTTTTTGGCACCGTTGCCAGGGATTGTTCGAGTTTGAACAACTGACGGTTAATCTTGTTACTTAGATTAGGAAAAAATTATCTTTTTGGTTTAGAGTCACTAAAATTGAGTCTTCTATTATTGTTTTTTTTGTTAAAATTTTAAAATTCTTGTTTTCTTTTTCTAGATTTTTTTCAAAAATTTTTAATAAAAAGACAAAAACCAATAAACTAACAATTGAGTCTTCTGTTTGAGTTTAGTTTCATGTTTTAAGTTTGGTATCAATTGCATGTTTTTATTTTCCTTCAATTTTTCGAATTGTATGTTCTTTTTATTCTTCATATTTTCGAGTTTTATGTTCCTTATTCTTTCTTGATCTTCAAGTTGTTCTTGTTTATTTTCCTTGTTTGATCTTTAGTTTTTCTTGTTTTGGGTCTTTCCTTGTTTTTCTTGTGCATTTTCGAATTATTAGTGTACAAAGTATAAAAATTTTTAAGTTTGGTGTTCTTTGTGTTTTTATTTTCTTAAAGATTTCCAAAATTTGTTCTTGGTGTTCATCTTGATCTTCAAAGTGTTCTTAGTGTTCATCTTGACATTCAAAGTGTTCTTGTTTTTCTTTTTGTGTTAATCTTAAAAATTTTATGTTTGGTGTCCTTTTAGTGTTTGTCTTCAAATTTTCGAAAATTACTCTTCCTAAATCTAAAAATTTTAAATTTTGTGTCTTTTACTTGTTTTTCTCTTTCCTCATTAAATTCAAAAATAAAAAAATATATATCTTTTCTCTTTATTTTAATTGAATTTTCGAAATTTATATTAAAAAATTCAGATTTTTATTTTAAAAAATTTTTATCTTATCTTATTTCAAATTCAAATTTCAAATTTCAATTGAATTCCAAAATTCAAAATTCAAAATTCAAAATTTAAATTTAAAATTTTAAAAATCAAACATTTTCAAAATTTAAATCTTTTTCAAATCTTTATCTTATATTGTTGACATTTTCAAAATTCAAAATTCAAAATTTAAAATTCAAATTTCAAATTTTAAATTTCAAATTTCAAATTTCAAAATTTAAAATTCAAAATTTAATTTTCAAATTTCAAATTGAAATTTTAAAATTTTTTAATTTAAAAACTTATCTTCTCTTAAATTCCTTATCTTCTCTTACCTAACTTATCTAATCTTTTCTAATCTCAAATCTTAAAATCAAATCTTTTTTAAATATTTTTAATTAATTAATTAATTTAGTTTTCTAGTTTCTTTTATTTCTTTCTCTTGTCTTAATTTTCGAAACTTGCATCAATTTTTTTATTTACTTTTTTTAATTTCTTTAATTTCAAAAAAAAGGGGGAATAAAATTTTTATTTACAATCCACATCATCTCCCTTTCTCCATCATGGACCTAAGTGGAAATGAACAGTCTAGAAGGACTCTGGGGTCATATGCTAACCCCACTACTGCTTCCTATGGGAGTAGTATCTGTATACCCCCATCAGAGCCAGTAGTTTTGAGCTAAACCATCAGCTCATTATCTTGGTGCAGCAAAATTGTCAGTATTCCAATGTTCCACAGGAAGAACCTACTGAGTTTCTGGCACAGTTCTTACAAATTGCTGACACAGTACGTGATAAGGAAGTAGATCAGGATGTCTACAGATTATTACTGTTTCCATTTGCTGTAAAAGATCAAGCTAAGAGGTGGCTAAATAACCAACCCACAGCAAGCATAAGAACATAGAAACAGTTATCAGACGAATTCCTGAATCAATATTTCACTCCAAAAAGGATAACACAGCTAAGGCTGGATATCCAAGACTTTAAACAAGAGGATAATGAATCTCTTTATAATTCCTGGGAGAGGTACAGAGAGATACTGAGGAAATGTCCCTCTGAAATGTTTTCAGAATGGGTGCAGTTAGACATCTTTTACTCTGGGCTTACAGAAAAGGCCCAGATGTCTCTAGACCACTCAGCTGGTAGATCTATACATATGAGAAAGACAATTGAAGAGGCTCAAGAGCTCATTGATACAGTTGCCAGAAATCATCACCTATACTCAAGTGGTGAGACCTCCATGAAAGAAGAGGCTGAGGCAGTATCCACTGAACTTAGTCCTCCAGAACAAATTACTGAACTAAATCAGCAACTATTTTCTATAACAAAATAGTTAGCAGAATTTAAAGAGATGCTACAAGAAACCAAGGATGCTAACCAGAATATGGAAAAACAAATGAATCAGACAGGACAGCAGTTATCTAAACAGATAACAGAAGAATGCCAAGCTGTTCATTTAAGGAGTGAGAAGACATTGAATGTTTCAACTCAAGGCAGTAGAAAACCAAGAAAGGAACAAGTGACAGAGGATGACCAAACCACTGTCCAAAATCCCTCTGAGGACAGTAAGAGCCCAGAGAGGAATGATTCCGGCATTCAAACGCTAGAAAAGGGTAAGAAGTTGGCGTTGAACGCCCAGTGGATGACCAATTATGGCGTCCAAATGCTAGAAAAGGGTGGCAATCTGGCGTTGAATGCCCAAAAAGCACCCAGTTCTGGCGTTCAAATGCCAATAAGGGATCAGACACCTGCAAGTGCTGATAACAACCCGCCTTAAGCAGGCTTCTCCAACCACTTCTGTAGGAAATAAACCTGCAGCAACTAAGGTTGAAGAATATAAAGCCAAGATGCCTTATCCTCAGAAACTCCGCCAAGCGAAACAGGATAAATAATTTGCCCGCTTTGCAGACTATCTCAGGACTCTTGAAATAAAGATTCCATTTGCAGAGGCACTTGAGCAAATACCCTCTTATGCTAAGTTCATGAAAGAGATCTTAAGTCATAAGAAGGATTAGAGGGAGACTGAAAAGTTTTCTTCACTGAAGAATGCAGTGCAGTCATTTTAAAAAGCTTACCAGAGAAGCTTAAAGATCTCGGAAGCTTTATGATACCATGCACATTAGAGGGTGCTTGTGCCAAGACAGCTTTATGTGATCTTGGGGCAAGTATCAACCTGATACCTGCATCCACTATCAGAAAGCTTGGTTTGACTGAAGAAGTCAAACCCACCCGAATATGTCTCCAACTTGCTTATGGCTCCGTTAAAATCCCATTAGGCATAATTGAGGACATGATTGTCAAGGTTAGGCCATTTGCCTTTCCCACTGACTTGTAGTGCTGGAAATGGAGGAGCACAAGAGTGAAACTCTCATTCTAGAAAGACCTTTCCTAGCAACTGGACGAACCCTCATTGACGTCCAAAAAGTGGAGAAAACCCTGAGAGTCAATGAGGATGAGTTTAAGTTGAATTCTGTCAAAAATTGTTATAAAGGTTTATAAAGGTTTTTTCAAAAATTACAAAACCTCTGAGTAATCTGCTAGCTGCTGATACACCATTTGTCTTTGACACAGAGTGTCTGCAGGCGTTTGAGACTCTAAAAGCTAAGCTGGTCACAGCACCAGTCATTTCTGTACCAGACTGGACATTACCATTTGAACTAATGTGTGATGCCAGTGACCATGCCATTGGTGCAGTATTGGGACAGAGGCATGACAAGCTTTTGTATGTCATTTATTATGCTAGCCGTGTTTTAAATGACGCGCAGAAAAATTACACAACCACAGAAAAAAAGTTGCTTGCAGTGGTTTATGCCATTGATAAGTTCAGATCTTATTTAGTAGGATCAAAAGTGATTATGTACACTAACCATGCTACTCTAAAATATCTCCTCACAAAGCAGGATTCAAAACCCAGACTCATAAGATGGGTGTTGCTTCTGCAAGAGTTTGATATAGAAATAAGAGACAGAAAAGGGACAGAGAACCAAGTAGCTGATCACCTGTCCCGGATAGAACCAGTAGCAGGAGCGTCCCTCCCGCCTAGTGAAATCTCTGAAACCTTTTCGGATGAGGAACTCTTTGCCATTCAGGAAGTACCGTGGTTTGCAAACTATAAAGCTGTGAGATTCATACCCAAAGAGTACAATAAGCAGCAAACAATAAATTGGTTTCTGATGCAAAGTACTACTTGTGGGATGAACCATATCTCTTTAAGAGATGTGCAGACAGAATAATCCATAGATATGTGCCTAAAGAGAAGGCGCAGAAGATCCCATGGCATTGCCATGGATCACAATATGGAGGACATTTCGGAGGTGAGCGAATAGCCACAAAGGTTCTCCAATGTGGCTTCTACTGGCCTACTCTCTATAGAGACTCCCGAGAGTTTGTACGTAACTGTGACAGCTACCAGAGAGCTGGTAATCTGCCTCATGGTTATGCCATGCCTCAGCAAGGGATCTTAGAGATTGAGTTATTTGATGTATGGGGTATTGACTTCATGGGGCCTTTCCCACCATCATATTCAAATTCTTATATTCTGGTGGTAGTAGACTATGTATCTAAATGGGTAGAGGCAATAGCAACACCCACTAATGATACTAAGACAGTGATGAAGTTCCTCCCGAAGCACATCTTCAGCAGGTTTGGTGTCCCTAGGGTACTGATCAGTGATGGAGGAACTCATTTCTGCAATAAATAGCTTGACTCTGCTTTGATCTGATATGGAATTAACCACAAAGTGGCAACTCCATATCATCCACAGACAAATAGGCAGGCTGAAGTCTCAAATAGAGAACTAAAACGAATCCTGGAACGAACTATAAGTACCCGTAGAAGGGATTGAGCAAGAAGTCTGGATGATACTCTGTGGGCATACAGAACCGCATTCAAGACCCCTATAGGGAGCTCTCCATACCAGCTTGTGTATGGAAAAACCTGTCATCTGCCAGTGGAACTGGAACACAAGGCCTACTGGACAACCAGGTTCCTAAACCTTGATGCTAAGGTAGCTGGAGAAAAAAGATTACTCCAGTTGAATGAGCTGGAGGAGTTCAGACTCAATGCTTTCGAAAATGCTAAAATTTATAAGGAGAAAGCAAAAAGGTGGCATGACAGAAAGCTGTCATCTAGAGTCTTTGAGCCAGGATAGAAGGTTCTGCTGTTTAACTCTAGGCTCAGATTGTTCCCTAGGAAATTGAAATCCCAGTAGAAGGGACCATATGTGATTACAAGTGTGTCACCATATGGATATGTAGAGCTTTAGGATATTAACTCTAACAAAAAGTTCATTGTTAATGGACAGAGAGTCAAGCATTATCTTGAAGGAAATGTTGAGCAAGAATGCTCAAGACTGAGACTAGATTAAAGCTCAGTAATGTCAAGCTATTGACAATAAAGAAGCGCTTATTGGGAGGCAACCCAATCTTATTTATCAATGTTAATTACTTTTTCATTTCATTTTCCATTGTTGTTTTATGTTTTCTTTAGGTTGATGATCATGTGGAGTCAAAAAAACAGTTGCAGAATTAAAGCGGAATCAAAAACAACTTCAAAAATAGCACACCCTGGAGGACAGGCTTACTGGCGTTTAAACGCCAATAAGAATAGCAGAATGGGCGTTTAACGCCCTTGCAGGCAGCATTCTCGGCGTTAAACGCCAGAAATGGTAGCATTCTGGTCGTTCAGAAAAACGCCCAGTAAAGAAGGATTCCTGGCGTTTAACGCCAGCCAGGGTATCTGGCTGGGCATTAAACGCCCAAAGAGGGAGTCAAGTGGGCGTTAAACGCCAGAATGGATAGCATTCTGGGCGTTTAACGCCAGGATGACATAAGGGAGGTAATTTTGTTTCCAATTCGATTTTTTTCAATTTTTCATGCTTTAATTCATAATTTTTTTTTGCAACAAATATAGTTTAAACGTTCATCTTTCAGTTTCTATTTTCAAAAATTAATAATCTTTCAAATTCTCTTTAATTTTCTTTTTAATTCTTTTTAATTCCTTCCAAAACGTTTTTAAAACTTACATATCTTTTCAAATTCTTTTCATCTCTTTTTAATTTTGCTTATATGCAGTAATAAGTTTTCAAAATTAATTGCATCATTCTTCTTCTACTCCCTTCTATCTTATTTTGCTCCAGGACGAGCAAACCTTTTATGTTTGGTGTGGAAAAAGCTCTGCTTTTTATTTTTCCATAACCATTAATGGCACCTAAGGCCGGAGAAACCTCTAAGAAGAGGAAAGGAAAGGCAGTTGCTTCCAACTCCGAGTCATGGGAGATGGAGAAAGTCATCTCAAAAGTCCATCACTGGAAAGAGGATGGAGCAAACAAGAGAGCCCACTCATGGACCTCAACAAGAGCACTCCATTATCCTCCATGAAATCAGAGAGGACCAAAGAGCCATGAGAGAGGAGCAAGAACTCCATTGGTTCTTCAAGAGGAAGATGAAGGCACCATCACTAAGGTGGACCCGTTCTTTAATTTTCTTGTACTTATTTTTCTGTTTTTTCGGTTTTTATGCTTTATGTTTTGACTATGTTTGTGTCTTCATTACATGATCATTAGTGTTTAGTGTCTATGTCTTAAAGCTATAAATATTCCATGAATCTTTCACCTTTCTTAAATGAAAAATATTTTCTGGAAAAGAAAAAGAAGTATATGAATTTCAAATTCTATCTTGAAAATAGTTTAATTATTTTGATGTGGTGGCAATACTTTTTGTTTTCTGAATGAAAGCTTGAACAGTGCATATTTTTTATAGTGAAGTTTATGAATGCTAAAATTGTTGGCTCTTGAAAGAATAATGAAAAAAGAGAAATGTTATTGATAATCTGAAACAATCATAAAATTGATTCTTGAAGCAAGAAAAAGCAGTGAAAAACACAAAGCTTGCGAAAAAAAAAAATATATATATATAAAGAAAAAGAAAGAAAAATAAAAACCAAGCAAAAAAAGCCAATAACACTTTAAACCAAAAGGCAAGGGTAAAAAGGATCCAAGGCTTTGAGAATTAATGGATAGGAGGGCCCAAAGGAATAAAATCCTTGCCTAAGCGGCTAAATCAAGCTGTCCCTAACCATGTGCTTGTGGCGTGAAGGTGTCAAGTGAAAAGCTTGAGACTGAGCGGTTAAAGTCGTGGTCCAAAGCAAAAAGAGTGTTGATGTGCGGAAAACGATCCGACACAAAACTCACCGGCAAGTGCACCGGGTCGCATCAAGTAATAATAACTCACGGGAGTGAGGTCGATCCCACAGGGATTGAAGGATTGAGCAATTTTAGCTTAGTGGTTGATTTAGTCAAGCGAATCAAGATTTGGTTGAGAGATTTGTGATTAACCGAATTGAAATTGCATAGAAAGTAAAGGAAATGGGTAAATTGCATGAAATTAAAGAGAACTGGAATTTAAAGTGCTGAATCTTAAAGAGCAAGAAATTAAATGGCAGAAACTTAGAATGCAAGAAATGTAAATTGCAGAATCTTAAAGTGCAAGAAATGTAAGCGGCTTGAATTGTAAAGGGAATAGGGAGTTGGATTTGCAGAAATTAAACAAGGAAAAGTAAAATTGCAACAAGCAGAGAAGTAAAGGATGACTTGAATCGAACCGGATCTTAAAACAGAAATGTAAATGAGCTTGAAAGCAGTAAACAGAGAATTGAAAATGAGGATCCAGATCTCAGGACTCAAGAGACTAGATAACCAAGTCTAGATCGCAATGCCTTCCTAGATCCAACAAGAGTAATTGCAAAGGAAATGTAAATTGCAGAGAAAGTAGACGAGAGAGAAAGTAACAGAAACTGAAATTCAATTAAGCAGAAAATTAAACAAGATCCCAAGGTGAGATTGAAACAGAAGTTCTTCAATTCTCCACCCATGATCCGAAGCAAGAAAATTAAAGAGTGCTGGGCAAGAACAAGGAAGAAGAGAGATCAATTCTCCTCCCCAATTCTCTTGAATTAAAACAACAATGCTAGAATGTAAAAGTGAGCTCTCTACCAAGTGCACTAATCAAAACCGAAAAGAAAAGCTCTCCTAAAAACTTAAATCCTATGCTATTTATACACTTTCTTCAAATGGTCTTCAAGCCTTCAATTGGGCCTTTGCTCTTGATGGAATTGGGTTGATAGAGGCCTTGGTTGATTGCTCTTGGAGTTTGGAGAAGAACCGAATTGAACCGGGTTTGGAATCATGAAAGCTTGAGCAAAAGTTTGAGTAAAAGTTTGAGGCAAACTTTTACTCAAACTTTTCATATCAGCCACCCCATTTTGCTGCTACCAACGTTTGAGCTAAAGTTTGGGGTCAAACTTTTGCTCCAACGTTGGCCTCCCCTTGCACACTCATGGCGCCAACGTTTGCCAAAAAGTTTGAGGCAAACATTGGCGAAAACTTTTGCTCTCCAGGGTGTTGATCTGTGATGCCAAAAGTTTGCCAAAAAGTTTGAGGCAAACATTGGCGAAAACTTTTGCTCTCCAGGGTGTTGATCTGTGATGCCAAAAGTTTGCCAAAAAGTTTGAGGCAAACGTTGGCAAAAACTTTTGCTCTCCAGGGTGTTGATTTATGATGCCAAAAGTTTGCCAAAAAGTTTGAGGCAAACTTTTGCTCAAACTTTTGAAACTAGGCTAAGATGACTTGTTATCACAACACCAAACTTAAAGCTTGCTTGTCCCCAAGCAAGAAATGAATTATGCTCATAGGTTCTTTCAATTAAGACGGATTGAAGAACAACTTGTAAAGTCCTGTGAGTAAAGTGATTAAATGACAGTAGGGTAAACTCTAAATCATATGCTCATGCAAGGGCTTCAGTGCTTACTAGTCCTCACATATTGGGAGTCTTAGGTCTTAGGATTTTCATCCAAATGGTATCATGGAGATCTCTTTATATGTAATCACCTTGAAGCAGCTTATAGTTTCTTTGCTTTGGCCTTGACTCTAAGTGTCATGTCTCAAAGCGGCTCTTTAGATAAGCTTTCAATCAATACTCCTAAACCAGTTGGTTTTAAGGTATTAGGTGTTAAAGCACCCCTAAGGATTTACTTGCTCAAGCCTCTTTCCTTGACACAACTCAACCACAAGCATTTACTAGGCTAACAACTCTTTGAGTTTTGTTTCTTCTTTCTTTTTCTGCCTAGTAATTGATGCTCAGAGCCTTGGGCCATGTTCTTTTTTGTTTTTGTATTTTCTTTTTCTTTCTTTTGTTTTGTTTGCTGCTTCTTGGATCAATAAATTTTTGAGAATCTCCACAATACTTCTTTGAACTTCATGTCCTGCCTATGAGCTCCCATGCAAGTTTTCATAAGCATGCAGCCTCAATACATAATCATACAACTAGAACCGCCACTTCTCCTAATCTTTTGCTTGCCTCAAAATTGTTTAATTCCTCAATCCTTCTTTTCAAAGAACTTTCATGTGATGCATTTTTTTGAATATTGAGTGCAAACAAGTTTTGGAGAGTATAGTGTTGTAAATGATCAAGCATCTTGCTTATTGAATTACAGAAAAACTATGCTATGCAGGCAGGCAGGGGTATTATGTAACTTTCAATTTAGCAGCATCTGATACAAAATAATCACTGAACAATACAACCTTTTGGAGTTCGCTTGCTTTCCTTTTTCTCATCATCATCATTGCTGGCCTTCCCGTTCATCTTTCATCTCTTTGGTTGATGATGCTTAATCTCTCCAAAAGCTTGTATGGTATTCTGCAGTGATATTGAAAGTTGCTTGTTCCCCAAGCACTTGGGAACAATGGTTAGTCTGCATGATTTATTTGTGGGCTTTTGAACTTACTTTGGTGTGGGAACACCAAACTTAGTACCTTGCCAATGGTTCTCATGCATCAAATTTAACCATGTGTGAGATTCTCTTTTTTTTTTTTCAAAAGCAATAAAACTAAAGACTAGAAAACAGCAGAATAGTTAACTAGTTCGTCTAGATGCTTGAAGCTAGCATTATGGTGGTGAGAATGTGTTTTATGATGGGATTTTGGTGGAACACCAAACTTAGAATCCTTCATTCTCCTTTATATTGTTTTGGTGTGCAACACCAAACTTAGCTTCTAGCAATATAGATAAAACTAATTAGCCTTTTTGTTAAAATAGATATGAAAAGATGGTTACCTCCGGTTGGGTTGCCTCCCAACAAGCACTCTTTTATTGTCACTAGCTTGACATCCTCTGTGCTTGCTCAGTTTAGATTCTGAGCTTCCTTCTCCTTGTCTCCTTGTCCTTCTAAGTGAGGCTTTGCTTTGTGATGCTCATCCTGGATGAGTGATTCTTTTCCTTTAGCCCTCTTCTCACTCATTTCTGTGAGATTCTTGGCTAATTGTTCCATTTGCCTCTCAATTCTCCCGAGCGAGGCCTCCTGGTGTTTGCTTATCATCTCTTGATGTGTCATCATTCTCTCTACTAAGATCTCCAGATTGGTTATCCTCTGAGAGTCTTGTGAGATTGGTAGGTTGTGGGGTGTCTGGGGTTGGAAGGGTGGGTAGTGTGGTGGTATGTAGTGATTGTTGTTGGTATGGTGGTGTTTTTGCAGGTTTGGAAAATTGGGGTAAGAATTTGGCTAGAAACTTGGCAACCAAATCATCCCAACTAGTTATACTTCCTTGGGGAAAGGTTTCAAGCCATTGTGCAGCTTCATCCTTCAGTGAGAAGGGAAATAACAAGAGCTTATAGGTATCATGATTTACACTATCGAGACTGACAGCACCACAAGTTCTCAGAAAATTGGATAGGTGCTGTTTAGGATTCTCCAGTGGAGTTCCACCAAAGGAACAATTGTTCTTGATTAGTGTAATGATTTGCGGCTTCATGTTGTGGTGTTCTTCTTTCTCAGGAACTCCTTCTTCATTGATACCCTTTCCTCTGACCTTTCTTCTTTCCTGTTACATATAAATCACCAAACAGAACGCACAGTGGTATTCTTGAAATTTGAGTGTAGTCAGTTGAGACAAAACTTCAAACAGTTAGTGGGTTAGTCAAAATTAGAGAAAAATAAAGAAAAAGTGCTTGATCTAGATCACCACCTCACTTAATCATTGTCAATCTAATCAATCCCCGGCAACGGCGCCAAAAACTTGATGTGCGGAAAACGATCCGACACAAAACTCACCAGCAAGTGCACCGGGTCGCATCAAGTAATAATAACTCACGGGAGTGAGGTCGATCCCACAGGGATTGAAGGACTGAGCAATTTTAGCTTAGTGGTTGATTTAGTCAAGCGAATCAAGATTTGATTGAGAGATTTGTGATTAACCGAATTGAAATTGCATAGAAAGTAAAGGAAATGGGTAAATTGCATGAAATTAAAGAGAACTGGAATTTAAAGTGCTGAATCTTAAAGAGCAAGAAATTAAATGGCAGAAACTTAGAACGCAAGAAATGTAAATTGCAGAATCTTAAAGTGCAAGAAATGTAAACGGCTTGAATTGTAAAGGGAATAGGGAGTTGGATTTGCAGAAATTAAACAAGGAAAAGTAAAATTGCAACAAGCAGAGAAGTAAAGGATGACTTGAATCGAACCGGATCTTAAAACAGAAATATAAATGAGCTTGAAAGCAGTAAACAGAGAATTGAAAATGAGGATCCAGATCTCAGGACACAAGAGACTAGATAACCAAGTCTAGATCGCAATGCCTTCCTAGATCCAACAAGAGTAATTGCAAAGGAAATGTAAATTGCAGAGAAAGTAGATGAGAGAGCAGGTAATAGAAACTGAAATTCAATTAAGCAGAAAATTAAACAAGATCCCAAGGTGAGATTGAAACAGAAGTTCTTCAATTCTCCACCCAAGATCCGAAGCAAGAAAATTAAAGAGTGCTGGGCAAGAACAAGGAAGAAGAGAGATCAATTCTCCTCCC
>NC_029789.2:73179141-73209406 GCF_000816755.2 Arachis ipaensis | reverse complement strand
GAAAACAAAAGAAAAAGGCTAGTGAAACTAGGCTAAGATGACTTGTCATCAAGTGTGCTTAAGAACTCTGGGCACCTCTAACTGGGGACTCTAGCAAAGCTGAGTCACAATCTGAAAATGTTCACCCAGTTATGTGTCTGTGGCATTCATGTATCCGGTGGTAATACTGGAAAACAAAATGCTTAGGGTCACGGCCAAGACTCATAAAGTAGCAACATACTAAACTAGGAGAATCAATAACACTATCTGAATTCTGAGTTCCTATGGATGCCAATCATTCTGAACTTCAAAGGATAAAGTGAGATGCCAAAACTGTTCAGAAGTAAAAAGCTACTAGTCCCGCTCATCTAATTGGAACTAAGTGATGCGGGTGGAAACTGTCTCTCAACAAATTTCCTTCGGCAAGTGTACCAAATTTGTCGTCAAGTAAAAACTCACAATAGAGTGAGGTCGAATCCCACAGGGATTGATTGATCAAGCAACTTTAATTAGAAGAATGTTCTAGTTGAGCGAATCCAGAATTTTAGGTTGAGAGTTGTAGAAAATAAAATGGCGGGAATGTAAATAACAGAAAAGTAAATGCTAGAATTAAAGGACTGGAAGTGAATGACTGAAAGTAAATTGCAGAATTGTAAATGGGAATGGGGGATTTGCTCATAAAAGTAAATGGCAGAAATTAAAGAGAATGGGTAAGATCAGAGATGGGGAGTTCATTGGGATTATAAAACTAGAAATTGCAGAGAAGGTAAAATACAGAGAGTCATTCTCTTTTCCAACTTTTCAGAACTCCTCAACAATTCAAAGCTACTCCTATATATACTACTTTTCTCAGCTTCTAGTTGGCTCTTCAAGTCTTGGGCCTTTGGATCTTGAGTTTGAAGCAGTTCTCTTCTTCATTTGGGCTTGGCTTTACTTGCAGAGAGAAGGTGTGAAGTGGGCAGAGACTTTAGCTCAGGACGTTAGGGGTGTTAACGTTTAGTGAAAATATGAGTTCGAGAACGTTAGTGACAATCAACTTTCTCACTAACGTTCCTAAGTAAAAGCCACGTTAACTTCAATGTTAGTGGCACAAACGTTGCCACTAACGTTGCCTTTAAGTCCTTCGCACACGTTATTGAGACTTAACATTCCGAATAACTTTGAAAAGCCCCCTTTGTTCCCACGTTAGAGCCCACACGTGGTATGTTTCTCCTTAGGCCAACCTTAGTGACAATGTTGAATGTCACTAACGTTGGCGTTTCTTCCCCCTTCTAACGTTAGAGGCCACGTTAACTAAGTTAACGTGGACTTTAACGTGGCCACTTATGAGCATTTGCCAACGTTAGTGACAATGTTAAGTGTCACTAACGTTGGCTCAACTTCCCCTCTCCATGTTAGAGTTCTCGTTAACTTAGTTAACGTGACTCTTAACGTGGTCAATGATGGCTTCGAGAGCGTTATTGACAATCACTTTTCTCATTAACTTTGCAAGTTACCTCCCATTCTTTGCTTCCTTTGGTCCTGAAATCAACCAATAGAGCGCATCAAAGTTCTAGTCCAAGTCATGGGCAATGTAACATATAATTTGTCACTAAACTCATGCAGAATCCTCATGAAATAATGTAAAATGCACAATGTATGCTTGAATCAAGGTCTAAGTGAATATCTACCCAAAACTAGCTTATTTCCTAAGGGAATGCATGAAACTAGCCTAAAAACAGTAAAGAAAAGGTCAGTGAAACTGGCCAAGATGCCCTGGCATCACTAAGCTTCATTGATATTTTGAAATTTATTGTATTTTCTCTTCTTTTTATCCTATTTTGTTTTTATTTGCTTGGGGACAAGCTACAATTTAAGTTTGGTGTTGTGATGAGCGGATAATTTATACGCTTTTTGGCATTATTTTTAGGTAGTTTTTAGTATGTTCTAGTTACTTTCTATTATATTTTTATTAGTTTTTATGCAAAAATTACATTTTGGGACTTTACTATGAGTTTATGCGTTTTTCTATAATTTCAGGTATTTTCTGGCTGAAATTGAGGGATCTGAGCAAAAGTCTGATTCAGAGGCTGAGAAAGGACTGCAGATGCTGTTGGATTCTGACCCTCCTGCACTCGAAGTGGATTTTCTGGAGTTACAGAAGACCAATTGGCGCGCTCTTAATTGCGTTGGAAAGTAGACATCTTGGGCTTTCCAGCAATATATAATAGTCCAAACTTTGCCCGAGGTTTGATGGCCCAAACTGGCATTAAACGCTAGCCAGAGACCCTTTTCTGGCATTAAACGCCGGAACTGGCACCCAAGCTGGCGTTTAACTCCAAGAATGGCCTATGTGTAACAACCCCATTTTTTGAGTACGTGAGATATTTTCTGAAGGCACAGATTTCTCCGGAAGATCAGTAAAGGGAACACCTCTTATATATCATCAAGCATCTCAATCCTCATTGTCATTATGTCATCCTTAAGCTAGAACCACTGCTGAGGCAAGCTCGACAACACAATCACGAAGAACCTAGTTTTTGAACTGTACCAGTTAGCAGTTTTAATTCTAATTTTCCTAAATAATCTCAGTTTGATGAACCGGACTCGATACATGAGAGAAGAGATATAATAGGATAATATTATCATTATATTAGTATTAAAAGCTTCTTGAATTATATTATAAGGTTACCTGGTTAGTTTTAGTTAAAAATCGAAAATCGATTTAACCGGGTTCACAGTTTACTGGTGCAGCTTAGCACCAGCATTCTCTAATGACTTTAGCAATGCTAAGGCCTCATCATACATATTCTATTCTCATAATAAGTATGTTACTAGTGTCATTTATGCTAGTAGCTCAGAAAATAATTTTTAGAGATGTTTTTACAAGTGTTCCGATACATCTAGTTTTAGTAGTTATACACTTGGGATATTTTAATATTATTTTAATCCACCTCATAGCCAACCAATCAAAATTCACCCTACATCCCCAAGACACTCCAAGGCTAGTCATTTACTCCTTTTGGCTGAAAATGAGAAGAGAAAAAAGAGAGAAACTTTCATGAACACTTAATCTTCAAAGCTTGATTTCTTTTGAACTAAAACTCATATCAAAACTCGGATTTCACCAAAATGATCCTCTCTTCTTCCTCTACATAACCATATAACATATCAGGGCTAGAAATAAGGTGAGATGGCTGTCTCCCTCCCTCTTCAATTCAGTTTTTAAGGAAATATGCTTAAACAAGTATTTTCTTGATGTTCTTCCTTAGATCTCTTGCTTAGCCTGACTTGTGGGCCAAAGATCTTTAATTTCCTGCACGTTTAAGGAAGAAAAAGTGCTTTAAGAACACTTCAAAGAGTAACCAGATTTGGAGCAGCAAATCAAGGTAGGGTTGATGAGATATTTTGTAGGAAAAATAAATCTCTCCCAAAACACCCAAATCTAACCGGCAAGTGCACCGGGTCGCATCAAGTAATAATAACTCACGGGAGTGAGGTCGATCCCACAGGGATTGAAGGATTGAGCAATTTTAGTTTAGTGGTTGATTTAGTCAAGCGAATCAAGATTTGGTTGATGGTTTTGTTTTGCCACTTTTTGGCTATCTTTTTCTTCTTTCCTTCTTTTTGTTTTTCTTTCTAACCAAGAAATTTAATTCAATTGAGATTCCTAGACAGTAGGCCACTTCTTTACTTAGAAGGAGATATCCTAGCTCTTTATTCACTAAAAGTGAGCTATTATACAATCACACACTTACCACCATTTACTTTTATTCCACTTCTATCTAACAGAAACCATTTTACTTCACATTCAAACTGTTCTTTTATTGAATTTAAAGATGCAGGGGACAACACATGCTTCTTGTCAAGTGAAAACACAAGCACATACTTAAGCTAGCATACTTATTTCAACTAGAACACTCAAGATGCAAAATGACTAAACTAACAGTTACTGTTGCAATGGTAACTCTCAGTTTTGCTGGTCGTGGTTTGAGTAAGTTGTGTTTCTTGAGTTGTTTTGGTTTGAGTTTTTCTGCCATGGTTGCTGGCTGTGGGTGTGGTTATCTCCCCATCTGAGATTTGGATGGTTCTTCCAGGATGGTTTGTGGGTGTCACCATGAACCTCATTTTGGCATGAGCCTTGGTTATGCACATATTGAGGTTGTTCCTGTTGCTGATTTTCCTGGTTTTCTTCATTTTGTCCCCATGTGGTTGATGGTTGGCTTGTATTCACTGCTGCAACTTGTAAACTATCAATCTTTTTAGCCATCTGCTCAAATTGTTCTTGAATCTGCTGCTGCATTATCTTGTTTTGAGCTAGAAGGGTGTCAACCCCTTTGTCAATCTAATCAATCCCCGGCAACGGCGCCAAAAACTTGATGAGATATTTTGTAGGAAAAATAAATCTCTCCCAAAACACCCAAATCTAACCGGTAAGTGCACCGGGTCGCATCAAGTAATAATAACTCACGGGAGTAAAGAGAACAAGAAATAAATTGCTGAAACTTAAAGTGCAAGGAATGTAAATTGCTTGAAATGTAAAGGGGATTGGGATGTGGATTTGCAGAAATTAAATTAGTTTAGTGGTTGATTTAGTCAAGCGAATCAAGATTTGGTTGATGGTTTTGTGACTTGCAGAATTAAATTGCATTGAAGTAAAGAGAACAAGAAATAAATTGCTGAAACTTAAAGAACAAGAAATTAAATGGAAGAAACTTAAAGTGCAAGAAATGTAAATTGCGGAATCTTAAAGTGCAAGGAATGTAAATTGCTTGAAATGTAAAGGGGATTGGGATGTGGATTTGCAGAAATTAAACAAGGAAAAGTTAAATTGCATCAAACAGAAGAGGGAAAGGGAATTGGGATTGAACCGGATATGAAGCAAAAAAGTAAATGAACATAGAAAGGAAAGAAATTCGAAAACTATTATGAAAATTCCAAAAGGAAAGCTCTTCCGGAAAAAGCTCCCCCAATAACTTGAATTCTATCCTATTTATACACTTTCTTCCAACGATCTTCAAGCCTTGAGTTGTCCTTCCCTTATATGCTAGTGGCGCCAACGTTAGCCTCCAAGTTAGGGGGCTAACGTTGGCGCAAACGTTGGCCCTTCTCCCTTATGTTTTCATGTGCCAACGTTAGCCTCCAAGTTAGGGGGCTATCGTTGGCGCAAACGTGGGATGGCCAGGGAGGAAATTTCAAGTTCCAACGTTAGCCTCCAAGTTAGGGGGCTAACGTTGGGGCTAACTTCTTGCTTCCTGGTTCAATTTCACTTATTCCATTGTCCTCTCTTCACTTCTAGCCATTCCTCTTTGCTTCAACCTTTCTCCAAGCTTTCTTCACCTATCATTAATCAACCAAACTCATCAAAGCTATGCTCAAAATCATGAGATATTCATTCTTTCATAATATGCAACAAATATAGCATAAAACCTCATGAAATGGCATAAATTCATATATGGTTGGTTCAATCAAGGGAAACATGAAAATCTACTCAATTAGCTTGCTTGTAGCTCAAGAAAGTGCATAATTCTAATGAAAACAAAAGAAAAAGACTAGTTAAAATAGGCTAGGATGACTTTTCATCAAGGGTTTGACGAAATTAATCTTGATTATTTGTGTTTGAGTTGTGTGAATGTTGTATGATTTGGCTGTGCTAAAAATTGGTTGCATGTATGATTGATTCTTGGTGAAAAATTGGTGAAATTTTGATGAAATTTGATGAAATTCAAGCTTTGAGTTCATGTTCTTGGGGCTGCTGGAAAAATGAAACCCTAGGATTAAATTGAGGTTCAATTTGTGTTGAAATCATGTAGAAAAGATGGGGTTTTAGTGGCTGCTAATTTATTATGAATTATGGTAAAAATCGGTTGCTGAAAAGATTGAAAAACGGGTAAAAACAGAGAAAGAATCTAAAGAATTTACGAAGAACACGAAGAACACTTTGAGTGTGATGAAGAACATTGAAGAACACCTTTTATATCTTAAAAAGGGCAAGGTTGTAATTATTTTGGTGTTTGAGGGGTTATTTGGTAATTTCCAAAAGTTAGGGTGGTTAAAGTAGAAATATTAAAAGTTACGGGTGGTAAAAAGTAAATTTTAAAGGTTAAAAGTTAAAGTAGGGTAATTTTCGAAAATTTAATGATAAAATAATAAATAATAATAAAATATTAAATAATAATATTTAATTAAAAATAATATTTCAATAAAAATAATAAAATAATGCGGAAAAGGCAGTTTTCTATAAAAGTTTTAGAAAGATAACTTTAAGTGCAGAATCTCATAATTACCTTCATAAAACACTTAGGGAGTGGTAATAACATGTTAGTGAGGCAAAGATAAAAGAAAGATAAAAACTTGAAGAAAATATAAAAGTCGAAGAAAAAGTCTGTAAAGTTTTAATGACAGAAAAACAAATAGAGATTAGTGAACGAATTAGGGCAACATAGTTAGTCATTGAGTTGCGACTAGGGTTAGGTATTATATGAAAAGTTAATCTGTTTCAGTATAGACTTAATGAACCTATACTTGGGACAGGCTAACTATTCATATCGAAATTTACATAAGCTTTAAATACATACGTTAACCAGAACAGAGTAAAGTGATACAAAGAAAAAAGAGTAATATGATAAAGAGAAAGGGTTTGAGCCAAGATATTGTAAAAGTGAAAGATGTAAAGTTTGTATAGTATGATTGATCAGAGAAAGAAAGAGGTACTGCATAAGAATGTGAAAGTGATGATGAATAATGAGAATGATAATGAATGACGGTAATGAGAATGATTATGTGATGATCTGTTGTATTGAGGCAGTCAGATAAATAGTGGTACAACCACAGAACGTTTTCCAGTGCTACACAGCTATTGAGAGCTATACCTGCAACTGATAACCTGGGATCACTTGCGGAGGATATTAATTCATACACGGCTAGAATGCCGCACCTGTAAGGCAAGGATTGCTTACAGAGGATATGATTTCATACACGGCTGGAATGCCGCCACCTGTAAGGCAGAGTCTGCTTACAGAGGATATGACGCATACGTCAGTTAGTGAGAACTGTACCTATACTGACTGGAAAACCATACCCGTTTTAGCTGCTTCGGGTTACGTCGGGAGCGGGTAGAAACTGACAAATGAGCTCATTACCTGCATTAAGGCTAGACATGCATCATACTTGGTTGTGCATTTCTTCCATTATGTTTGTTGTATGAATGTATGATTTCTTTGTGTGTATTCTATTCTTTGTGTTTATGTTATTTTCATGTATTCTTCTGTTTGTGTTCTGCTATCTGTTTTCTCTATTTTCTCTATTTATCTATATCTTCTATTTACTGCTTTCTGTATTCTGCAATTTTCCTGTAAAATAACACGGAATTAATGAGCTTAACTAATAACCCCATCCCTACTAAGAACTCCCCAATTCTTACCCCTTCTCTCTCCCTTCCCCCTTCAGATGGAAGCAGGAGTACCCTTCCGTAATCTACTGATGATCGTTTCGCAAAGAGGATTCCGCTCTAGATAGTCTTCTGAGTCTAGGGTGAATCTCTTTCTCTGTTTATATGTATATACAGTGAGACCAGCCAATGTCTGCACCCCGTTTGTACGTGAACTTTAACCTAAATCCTGTGTATGAGACTCCTGTTGTGTGGCTACTTGATGAGGTACCAGAGAGACGTCATATGGCAATGTCTGATCGTGCAGAGGAGTAACAGATGATGTTCTACCATTTGGTGACGTTCCACCTGACTTGAGTTTTGAAGACCTAGAATGTACTTTCCCTCGCTTTAGTAGTTTAGAGGGACTAGGTGAGTATAGAGTCTAGGCTAGCCTAGGTGCCAGCTTAGGGACCTCTTGAACAGGTCAGGACCTGGGATGCTGTATGTATGATATGTATATAGTTATTATCTAGCTATATCTAGGGGTGTTCTAACTAAAAGTCTATACTCTGATAAAGGCTGGATCACTGAATGTTGTTAGCTGCATATGATGTATTTATGTCTGGTGGTTTATAACAGTTTTATCTGTTATTACTTGTGAATTGATTACGAGTGATTCTGTTTATTAATCCAAACGTTTTCAAAAAAAATACCTCGCAAATTAACTACACTTTTAATAATGAATCAGGCTCATATGATAAATAATAGATAATAATTAGGAAGACAAATTGGTAGCACTCCATTTTCGGTATGATCTAGACATATTGAAAATTGGGTCGTTACACTATGCACGTGAAACCTTCAAAGCTCAGCCCAAACACTCACCAAATGGGCCCCGAAAGTGGATTTCTGCACTATCTGCACTTAGTTACTCATTTTCTGTAAACCTAAGTTACTAGTTTAGTATAAAAACTACTTTTAAGGATTCATTTTGCAACTCATGACATTTTACAATTCATATTGTATCTTCTACGGCATGATTCTCTAAACCCCATAGGTGGGGGAGAGGAGCTCTGCTGTATCTCAATGAATTAATACAATTACTATTGTTTTCTATTCAATCACGCTTGATTTTGTTCTAAGATACTCACTCGTACTTCAATATAGAGAATATGATGATCCATGACACTCATCATCATTCTCAAATTTATGAACACTTGCTTGACAACCACTCCCATTCTACCTGAGCTCAACGTTGTCATTGGGCGACAGCTTGAATGCGTATCTCTTGGGTCTCTAATCCATGGACCGAGTCCGTGGGATTAGAACCTTCGTGGTAGAGGCTAGAACCAATTGGCAGCATTCCTGAGATCCGGAAAGTCTAAACCTTGTCTGTGGTATTCCAAGTAGGATCTGGAACGGGATGACTGTGACGAGCTTCAAACTCACGAATGTTGGGCGCAGTGACAGTGTGCAAAAGGATAGAGAGATCTTATTCCGACACAAGTGAGAACCGACAGATGACTAGCCGTGCGATAGCTGTACCTGGTATTTTTCATTCAAGACGAGAGATCCGACAGTTAATTAGCCGTACAAAAACTGTGCCTGGTATTTTTCATCCGAGAGGACGGATGGTAGCCATTGACAACGGTGATCCATCAACATACAGCTTGCCATTGAAGGAAGCCATGCGTGTTTGGAGAAGAAGACAGTAGGAAAGCAGAGATTCAGACAATAGAGCATCTCCGGAACCTCAACCTGTTCCTCATTACTGAATCACAAGTACCATTTATTTCATGTTATTTACTTTTCATAAACAAAATCATTTTTATCATTAATCTCCTGACTAAGATTTACAAGATAACCATAGCTTGCTTCAAGCCGACAATCTCAGTGGGATCGACCCTTACTCACGTAAGGTATTACTTGGATGACCCAGTATACTTGCTGGTTAGTTGTGCGGAGTTGTGAAAAGTGTGATCACAATTCCGTGCACCACCTGTCTAAAAGGCAGCAATTTTGAAGGCTCTCAAGGGAGGCACTTGCATAAAGGATTCAGCATTCAACCCTCCCCCTTGATTGAAATCAACTCAATCCCTCCTAAGACCAAACGTAAGTTTGAAGTTGGATGTACACCATGCACTAAAAGGAAAGGCCCCCAAAGGAAGATGCCTAGGGGTTGGCAAAACAACAATATCCATCAGAACAAGATCTTGACCCAGCAGGTCGATATGATCTCTCATCATTTGACTGGATTACAAACTACAGTTGGCAGTACTCAGGAAGCTTCTTCTGAAGTAGAAGCCTATGATCCTGATCAACCTACCATGGAGGAGTTGAATTTCATGGGAGAACCCTATGAAAACACCTACCATCCTTCATGGTGGAATCATCCTAACCTTTCATGGAAGGATCAACAGAAGCTTCAGCAAGGCTTCAATAACAATCAAGGTGGAAGGAACTAGAATAGGTTCAACAACAGGCCACCATTCCCATCTTCTCAAGGGAATATGGAGACTCCTAAGCAAAGCCTTT
This sequence comes from Arachis ipaensis, assembly GCF_000816755.2. NCBI lineage: Eukaryota > Viridiplantae > Streptophyta > Magnoliopsida > Fabales > Fabaceae > Arachis > Arachis ipaensis. The sequence continues at coordinate 73,199,541 of NC_029789.2, read as the reverse complement.
TTGACTTAGTTACTATAGTCTCCAACCTCTTTAAGACCACTCATAGTTTTATAACTGAAACAAGATCCTCCATCAGAAATTTGGAGGTACAGATTGGTTGACTGAGCAAGAGAATCCCTGAGACTCCTCCTAACACTCTTCTTGGTAATACTGAGGTGAACCCAAGAGAAGAGTGCATGGCCATAACCATAGAGGTAGAGGCTAAATCTGGAGAAACTAGGGAGGTATTGAACGCCAGTGAGGAAGATCTCACTGGGCGTTCAACGCCTAAACTAGTTAAGAGCCTAGCGTGGAACGCCAGTGAAGAAGCCCTTAATGGGCATTCAACGCCCATCCTGATAGCAGAGCTGGCGTTGAACGCCAGCCAGGGAGCACTGGCTGGGTGTTCGATGCCCAAACAAGCAGGAAAGCTGACGTTGAACGCTAGTGAGGAAGCCCTCACTGGGCGTTCAACGCCCCAACAGGCAGGGAAGCTGGCATTGAATGCCAGCCAGGACATCCTTGCTGGGTGTTCAACGCCCAAAATGATAAGGGAACTGGCGTTTAACGCTAACAAAGGAACACCCTTTGAGTGCTCAATACCCACTTATGAAATCCATATCCAAGAACTAAAGGAAGCCAAGGCTCATATAGAGACCATAGAGGTTCCTTTGCATGCACTCTACAATGCATGAGTTCTGATGAACACTTATCCTCTGTTGAGGATGAAGACACTAGGGAAGAGCAAGTTGCTCGATACCTAGGAGCTCTCATAAAGCTGAATGCCAAACTATTTGGTACAAAGCCTATGGAGGAAGAACCTACACTGATTACCAAAGAACTCAATGCTTTGGTTTAGCAGAGGCTACCTCAGAAGCTTCTAGATCCTGGACGCTTCCTGATTCCTTGCACCATAGGCACCATGACCTTTGAGAAGGCTCTGTGGGACCTGGGGTCAAGTAAAAACCTCATGCCACTGGTGCACGAAATTTTGATCTCAATGGCGCCAAAAACTTGGTATACACTATCATAATCTCAATTCTTCTTCACAACTTCGCACAACTAACCAGCAAGTGCATTGGGTCGTCCAAGTAATAAACCTTACGTGAGTAAGGGTCGATCCCACGGAGATTGTCGGCTTGAAGCAAGCTATGGTCATCCTTGTAAATCTCAGTCAGGCGGATTCAAATGGTTATGGGATTTTGATAATTAAAATATAAATAAAATATAAAATAAGATAGAAATACTTATGCAATTCATTGGTAGGAATTTCAGAAAAGCGTATGGAGATGCTTTGTTCCTTCTGAATCTCTGCTTTCCTACTGCCTTCATCCAATCATTCATACTCCCTTCCATGGCAAGCTGTATGTTGGGCATCACCATCGTTAATGGCTACCTCCCGTCCTCTCAGTGAAAATGGTCCAAATGCGCTATCACCGCATGGATAATCATCTGTCGGTTCTCACTCATGTTGGAATAGGATCCGTTGATCCTTTTGCGTCTGTCACTACGCCCAGCACTCGTGAGTTTGAAGCTCGTCACAGTCATCCCATCCCAGATCCTACTCGGAATACCACAGACAAGGTTTAGACTTTCCGGATCTCAAGAATGACCACCAATAATTCTAGCTTATACCACAAAGACTCTGATCTGAACCAGGAGCCCAAGAGATAAACGCTCAAGCTATTGCAGATAGAACGGAAGTGGTTGTTAGGCACGCGTTCATAGGCGAGAATGATGATGAGTGTCACGGATCATCACATTCATCAGGTTGAAGTACGAGTGAATATCTTGGAATAAGAATAAGCTTGAATTGAATAGAAAAACAATAGTACTTTGCATTAATTCATGAGGAACAGCAGAGCTCCACACCTTAATCTATGGGGTGTAGAAACTAAAAAAATACATAAGTGAAAGTGGTCCAGGCATGGCCGAATGGCCATCCCCCAAAATGTGATCTCTGAACATAAAATTATCCAAAAAAAGATGAAAATACAATAGTAAAAAGTCGTATTTATACTAAACTAGTTACTAGGGTTTACATAGATGAGTAAATGATGTAGAAATCCACTTCCGGGCCCACTTGGTGTGTGCTTGGGCTGAGCATTGAGCTTTCATGTGTAGAGACTCTTTCATGTAGCCTATTTCTGGCATTTAACTCTGATTTGTAACCTGTTTCTGGCGTTTAACTCCAGAATAGGGCAGGAAGTTGGCGTTTGAACGCCAGTTTGCGTCATCAAAACTCGGGCAAAGTATGGAATATTATATATTTCTGGAAAGCCCTGGATGTCTACTTTCCAACGCAATTAAGAGCGCACCAATTGGGTTTTTGTAGCTCCAGCAAATCCATTTCGAGTGCAGGGAGGTCAGAATCCAACAGCATTTGCAGTCCTTCTTCAGCCTCTGAATCAGATTTTTGCTCAAGTCCCTCAATTTCAGCCAGAAATTTCCTGAAATCACAGAAAAACACACAAACTCATAGTGAAGTCCAGAAATGTGATTTTTATTTAAAAACTAATAAAAATATACTAAAAACTAACTAAATCATACTAAAAACTATGTAAAAATAATGCCAAAAAACGTATAAATTATCCGCTCATCACAACACCAAACTTAAATTGTTGCTTGTCCCCAAGCAACTGAAAGTCAAATAGGATAAAAAGAAGAGAATATACTATAAATTCCAAAATATCAATGAAACTTAGCTCCAATTTAGATGAGCGGGGCTAGTAGCTTTTTGCCTCTGAATAGTTTTGGCATCTCACTTTATCCTTTGAAGTTCAGAAGGATTGGCATCTATAAGAACTTAGAATTCAGATAGTGTTATTGATTCTCCTAGTTCAGTATGTTGATTCTTGAACACAGCTACTTTATGAGTCTTGGCCGTGGCCCTAAGCACTTTGTTTTTGAGTATTACCACCGGATACATAAATGCTACAGACACATAACTGGGTGAACCTTTTCAGATTGTGACTCAGCTTTGCTAAAGTCCCCAATTAGAGGTGTCCAGGGTTCTTAAGCACACTCTTTTTTTTTGCTTTGGACCTCGACTTTAACAGCTCAGTCTCAAGCTTTTCACTTGACACCTTCACGCCACAAGCACATGGTTAGGAACAGCTTGGTTTAGCCGCTTAGGCCAGAATTTTATTCCTTTGGGCCCTCCTATCCACTGATGCTCAAAGCCTTGGATCCTTTTTATCCTTCCCTTTTGGTTTAAAGGGTTATTGGCTTTTTGCTCTTGCCTTTTGGTTTAAAGAGCTATTGGCTTTTTCTTTTTCTTTCTCTCTTTTTTTTTTGCTTTTTTTTTGCAAGCTTTTGTATTCACTACTTTTTCTTGCTTCAAGAATCAATTTTATGATTTTTCAGATTATCAATAATATTTCTCCTTTTCATCATTCTTTCAAGAGCCAACAAATTTAACATTCATAAACAACAAATTAAAAAAATATGCACTATTCAAGCATTCATTCAGAAAACAAAAAGTGTTGCCACCACATCAAAATAATTAAACTAAGCCCAAGGATGGATTCGAAATCATGTACTTCTTGTTCTTTTGTTTTTAGAACATTTTTCATTTAAGAAAGGTGATGGATTCAGAGGACGTTCATAGCTTTAAGGCATAGACACTAGACACTAATGATCATGTAATAAGACACAAACATAAATAAAAATAAAACATAGAGAACAAAAACAGAAAAAATTAATTAGACAAGGAGATTACGGAACGGGTCCACCTTAGTGAGGGTGGCGTCTTCTTCCTCTTGAAGAACCAATGGTATTCTTGAGCTCCTCTATGTCTCTTCCTTGCCTTTGTTGCTCCTCCCTTATAGCTCTTTGATCTTCTCTAATCTCATGGAGAATGATGGAGTGCTCTTGGTGCTCTATCCTTAGTTGTCCCATGTTGGAACTTAATTTTCCTAGGGAGGTGTTGATTTGCTCCCAATAGTTTTATGGAGGAAAGTGCATCCCTTGAGGCATCTCAGGGATTTCATGATGAAGGACTTGTCAGCCACCTTGTAGAGTTCTTGAGGTATAATCTCATGAACTTCCACTTCCTCCCCAATCATGATAGTATGGATCCTGATGGCCCGATCCACAGTTACTTTGGATCAGTTGCTAGTAGGAATGATAGAGCGTTGGATGAACTCCAACCATCCTCTAGCTACAGGCTTAAGGTCCGATCTTCTCAATTGAACCGGCTTGCCTCTTGAGTCAACTTTCCATTGAGCTCCTTCCACACATATGTCCATGAGGACTTGGTATAACCTTTGATCAAAGTTAACCCTTCTAGTGTAGGGGCGTGCATTTTCTTGCATCATTGGCAAGTTGAACGCCAACCTTACATTTTTCGGACTGAAATCTAAGTATTTTCCCCGAACCATTGTAAGCCAATTCTTTGGGTTTGGGTTCATACTTTGATCATGGTTCCTAGTGATCCATGCATTTTCATAGAACTCTTGAAACATTAAGATTCTGACTTGTTGAATAGGATTGGAGATTACTTCCCATCCTCTTCTTCTAATCTCTTGTCGGATCTCCGGATATTCGCTCTTTTTGAGCTTAAAAGGGACCTCAGGGATCACCTTTTTCTTGGCCACAGTTTCATAGAAGTGGTCTTGATGGACCTTTGAGATGAATCTCTCCATCTTCTATGACTCAGAGGTGGAAGCAATTGCCTTCCCTTTCCTCTTTCTTGAGGTTTCTCTGGCCTTAGGTGCCATTAATGGTTATGGAAAAACAAAAAAAGCAACGCTTTTACCACACCAAACTTAAAATGTTTGCTCATCCTCAAGCAGAAGAAGAAGAAAAATAGTAGAAGAAGAAGAAAATGAAGGAGATGGAGGGGAAGAGTGTATTCGGCCAAGGGGGGAAAGAAGTGTTTGTAATGTGTGAAAATGAGGTAGTGTTGAGGGGTTTATATAGGGGTGGGGTAGGGTTGGGTTTCGTGTGTAGGGGTTAGGTTTGAGAAGAAAAGAAATTTTTGAATTTGGAGGTAGGTGGGGTTTTTGGGGAAGAGTGGATGGATGTGAGTGGTGAAGAGTACTTGGGGAAGAGATATGGAGGTGATTGGTGAAGGGTATTTGGGGAAGAGTGTTATGAAAGGGTGTGAAGAGGAGAGAAGAAGAGGTGGGGTAGGTGGGGATCCTGTGGGGTCCACAGATCCTGAGGGGTCAAGGACTTAACATCCCTGCTCCATTTAGGCATGCAAAAATGCCCTTAGAGTGCACTTCTGGCGTTAAACGCCAGGTTGCTGCTTGTTTCTGGTGTTTAACGCCAGCTTTTCTCCCATTCTTGGCGTTAAATTCCAATTAGATACTTTGTTCTGGCATTAAACGCCAGTCTGGTGCCTGTTTCTGGCGTTAAACGCCCAAAATGGTGCCAGACTGGGCGTTTAACGCCCATTCTGCTACTCTTACTGGCGTTTAAACGCCAGTAAGCTCTTCCTCCAGGGTGAGCTGTTTTACATTCTACTTTTCATTCTGTTTTTGATTTTTCAGTTGTTTTTGTGACTTCACATGATCATCAACCTAAAGAAAACATAAAATAGCAATGGAAAATAAATAGATATAATTAAATAACATTGGGTTGCCTCCCAACAAGCGCTTCTTTAATGTCAATAGCTTAACAGTGAGCTCTCATGGAGCCTCACAGATAATTAGAGTAGGGTTGGGGCCTCTCAACACCAAACTTAGAGTTTGGTTGTGGCCTCTCAACACCAAACTTAGAGTTTAGTTGTGGCCTCCCAACACCAAGCTTAGAGTTTGAATGTGTGGGTTTTGTTTGACTCTGTATTGAGAGAAGCTTTTTATGCTTCCTCTCCATGGTTACAGAAGGAGAACCTTGAGTCTTAAATACAAGGTAGTCCTCATTTAACTGAAGGACCAACTCTCCTCTGTCGACATCAATAACAGCTTTTGCTGTGGCTAGGAAGGGTCTGCCAAGGATGATGGATTCATCCTTATCTTTCCCAGTGTCTAGGATTATGAAGTCAACAGGGATGTAAAGGCCTTCAACCTTCACTAACACGTCCTCTACTAGTCCATAAGCCTGTTTCATTGATTTGTCTGCCATTTCTAGTGAGATTCTTGCAGCTTGTACCTCAAAGATTCCCAGTTTCTCCATTACAGAGAGTGGCATGAGGTTTATCCCTGACCCCAGGTCACACAGAGCCTTCTCAAAGGTCATGGTGCCTATGGTACAAGGTATGAAGAATTTTCCGGGATCCAATTTCTTCTGAGGTAATGTCTGCCTCATTAATGCACTCAGTTCATTGGTGAACAAGGGGGGTTCATCCTCCCAAGTCTCATTACCAAATAACTTGGCATTCAGCTTCATGATTGCTCCTAGATACTTAGCAACTTGCTCTTTAGTGATGTCTTCATCCTCTTCAGAGGAAGAATATTCATCAGAGCTCATGAATGGCAGAAGGAGGTTCAATGGAATCTCTATGGTCTCTGTATGAGCCTCAGATTCCTTTGGTTCCTCAAAGGAAAACTCCTTTCTGTCCAGAGGACGTCCGATGATGCTTTTCTCACTGGGACTCACGTCCTTCTCACTCTCTCCAGGTTCGGCCATGTTGGTCATGGTTATGGCCTTGCACTCTCTCTTGGGATTTTCTTCTATATTGCTTTGGAGAGTACTGGGAGGAGTTTCAGTAATCTTCTTACTCAGCTGACCCACCTGTGCCTCCAAATTTCTAATGGAGGACCTTGTTTCATTCATGAAACTCAGTGTGGTCTTGGATAGATCAAAGACTACGGTTGCCAGGCCAGAATGGCTCTGTTCAAAATTCTCTGTCTGTTGCTGAGAGGATGATGGAAAAGGCTTGCTATTGCTAAACCTATTTCTTCTATCATTATTATTATTATTAAAGCCTTGGTTAGGCTTTTGTTGATCCTTCCATGAGAAATTTGGATGATTTCTCCATGAATGATTATAGTTGTTTCCATAGGGTTCTCCCATGTAATTCACCTCTGCTATTGCAGGGTTTTCAGGATCATAAGCTTCTTCCTCAGAAGATGCCTCTTTAGTACTGTTGGATGCAGCTTGCAATCCATTCAGACTCTGAGACATCATATTGACTTGCTGAGTTAATATTTTGTTCTGAGCCAATATGGCATTCAGAGTATCAATTTCAAGAACTCCCTTCTTCTGAGGCGTCCCATTGTTCACAGGATTCCTCTCAGAGGTGTACATGAACTGGCTATTTGCAACCAATTCAATGAGTTCCTAAGCTTCTGCAGGAGTTTTCAGATGAAGAGATCCTCCTGCAAAATGGTCTAATGACATTTTTGACAACTCAGACAGACCATCATAGAATATACTTATGATGCTCCATTTTGGAAGCATGTCAGTAGGACACCTTTTGATCAGTTGCTTGTATCTTTCCCAAGCTTCATAGAGGGATTCTCCTTCCTTCTGTCTGAAGGTTTAGATTTCCACTCTAAGCTTGCTCATCTTTTGAGGTGGAAAAAATTTGGCCAGAAAATCACTAACCAGCTTAGGTTGTGAATAAGGTTGTGAATCCAACCATGTTCTAGCTCTTTCTCTTACAGCAAAAGGGAAAAGTATAAGCCTATAGACCTCGGGATCAACTCCATTGGTCTTGACAGTGTCACAGATTTGCAAGAATTCAGCTAAAAACTGATGAGGATCTTCCATTGGAAGTCCATGAAACTTGTAATTCTGCTGCATTAGAGAAACCAATTGAGGCTTAAGCTCAAAATTGTTTGCTCCAATTGCAGGAAGTGAGATGCTTCTTCCATAGAAGTTAGAAGAGGGTGCAATAAAGTCACCAAGCATCTTCCTTGTATCTCCACCATTGTTATTAGGTTCGGCCATGTCTCCCTCTTTTACAAAAATTTCTGTCCGGTTCTCTCCAGAGAGTTGTGCTTTAGCTTCCCTTAGCTTCCTCTTCAGAGTCCTTTCAGGTTCAGGATCAGCTTCAACAAGAATATTCTTATCCTTGTTCCTGCTCATATGAAAAAGAAGAGAACAGAAAAAAAATATGGAATCCTCTATGTCACAGTATAGAGATTCCTTATGTGGGTATAAGAAGAGAAGAATAGAAGAAGGAGAGGAGAAAAACTCGAACACAGAGAAGAAGAGGGGGGTTCGAATTATGAGTAGAAGAGAAGTGTTAGTAGATAAATAAATAAATAGAAAGAGATGAGAGGGGTAAGAATTCGAAAATTAAATAAAATAAACTAAAAATATTTTTATTTTTATTTTAAATGTTAATTAGAATTCGAAAATTAAGGAGGAAAATAAAATTAAATTGAAATTTAAAACAATTAGTTAATGAAAAGAAATTTTTGAAAAAGAAAGGGTGAGGAGTTTTCAAAAATTAGAGAGGGAAAATTAGTTAGGTAGTTTTGAAAAAGATAAGAATCAAACAAAAAGATGAGATTAATTGAAAAAAGATTTGAAAATCAATTTTGAAAAGATGAGAAGTTAGAAAAGATTTTGAAATTGATTTTGAAAAAGATATGATTGAAATTTTTTTGAAAATGATTTGAAAAAGAAATTTAAAAATATTTGATTTTGAAATTAAAGTTAATTACTTGACTAACAAGAAACTAAAAGATATGATTTTAAAATTTAAAGATTGATCCTTTCTTAATAGGCAAGTAACAACATAAAATTTTTTTGAATCAAAATATTAAGTGCTAGCAAAGAATTCGAAAATATGAAACAAAATAAGAAAAAGATTTTTGAAAATCAATTTGAAATTTTCGAAAATATGAAAGAAAAAAATGAAAAAGATTTTATTTTTGAAAAAGATAGAATTTTTAAATTGAAAATTCGACTTGATTCATAAGAAACAATTAAATTTTAAAACTTTATAACTAAATCAATTCAAATTTTCGAAATTTATCAGAAGAATAAAGGAAATATATTTTTTTGATTTTTGAATTTTTAATGAGGAGAGAGAAAAACATAAAAATGATGCAAAACATAAAAATTCAAGGTCAAAACACATGATGCATGCAAGAACACTTTGAATGTCAAGATGAACACCAAGAACACTTTGAATGTCAAGATGAACACCAAGAACTTATTTTTGAAAATTTTTAAGAAAAGAAAAACATGCAAGACACCAAACTTAGAAATTTTCAAACTTTACACACTAACAAATTGAAAATGCATATGAAAACAAGAAAAGACACAAAACATAAAAATGCAAAGATCAAACAAAGAAGATCATCAAGAACAACTTGAAGATCATGAATGCATGAATTTTCGAAAATTTTTAGGAAATTAAAAAGATGCAATTGACACCAAACTTAAAAATTGACACTAGACTCAAACAAGAAATATCATATTTTTGGTTTTTATGATTTTATTAAATTTTTTGTATTTTTTCGAAAATTAATTGGAAAAAGAAAAATAAGGATTTCAAAAATTTTTAATAAGAATTCCAGGAATCATGCAATGTTAGTCTAAAACTCCAGTCCAGGAATTAGACATGGCTTACTAGCCAGCCAAGCTTTCAGTGAAAGCTCCGGTCCAAAACACTAGACATGGCCAATGGCCAGCCAAGCTTTAGCAGATCATTACATACAACAGCTAAATTGCTGAGAAAGACAAAGAATCTCTTCTAAGAATAGTTGAAACCTCAGTCCAAAAGATTAGACATGGCTTAATAGCCAGCTAGGATTCAACATATCTCATGAACTCTAGAATTCATTCTTAAAAATTATGAAGAACATAGAATAATTTATTTTTTTTTTGAAAATTTTTTGAAAATAAAAATAATAAAAACAAAAAGCTTAAAATTAAAATAAAATTACCTAATCTGAGCAACAAGATGAACCGTCAGTTGTCCAAACTCGAACAATCCCTGGCAACGACGCCAAAAACTTGGTGCACGAAATTGTGATCTCAATGGCACCGAAAACTTGGTACGCACTATCATAATCTCAATTCTTCTTCACAACTTTGCACAACTAACCAGGAAGTGCACTGGATCGTCCAAGTAATAAACCTTACGTGAGTAAAGGTCGATCCCACGGAGATTGTCGGCTTGAAGCAAGCTATGGTCATCCTTGTAAATCTCAGTCAGGCGGATTCAAATGGTTATGGGATTTTGATAATTAAAATATAATAAAATATAAAATAAGATAGAAATACTTATGCAATTCATTGTTAGGAATTTCAGATAAGCGTATGGAGACGCTTTGTTCCTTCTGAATCTCTGGTTTCCTACTACCTTCATCCAATCATTCATACTCCCTTCCATGGCAACCTGTATGTTGGGAATCACCGTCGTCAATGGCTACCTCCCGTCCTCTCAGTGAAAATGGTCCAAATGCGCTGTCACCGCACGGCTAATCATCTGTCGGTTCTCACTCATGTTGGAATAGGATCCGTTGATCCTTTTGCGTCTGTCACTACGCCCAGCACCCGTGAGTTTGAAGCTCGTCACAGTCATCCCATCCCGGATCCTACTCGGAATACCACAGACAAGGTTTAGACTTTCCGGATCTCAAGAATGACCGCTAATAATTCTAGCTTATACCACGAAGACTCTGATCTGAACCAGGAGCATAAGAGATAAACGCTAAAGCTATTGCAAATAGAACGGAAGTGGTTGTCAGGCACGCGTTCATAGGCGAGAATGATGATGAGTGTCACAGATCATCACATTCATCAGGTTGAAGTACGAGTGAATATCTTGGAATAAGAATAAGCTTGAATTGAATAGAAAAACAATAGTACTTTGCATTAATTCATGATGAACAGCAGAGCTCCACACCTTAATCTATGGGGTGTAGAAACTAAAAAAATACATAAGTGAAAGTGGTCCAGGCATGGCCGAGTGGCCAGCCCCCAAAATGTGATCTCTGAACATAAAATTATCCAAAAAAAGATGAAAATACAATAGTAAAAAGTCGTATTTATACTAAACTAGTTACTAGGGTTTACAAAGATGAGTAAATGATGCAGAAATCCACTTCCGGGCCCACTTGGTGTGTGCTTGGGCTGAGCATTGAGCTTTCATGTGTTGAGACTCTTTTTTGAGTTAAACGCCAGGTTGTAGCCTATTTCTGGCGTTTAACTCTGATTTGCAACCTGTTTCTGGTGTTTAACTCCAGAATAGGGCAGGAAATTGGCATTTGAACGCCAGTTTGCGTCATCAAACCTCGGGCAAAGTATGGGATATTATATATTGCTGGAAAACCCTAGATGTCTACTTTTCAACGTAATTGAGAGCGCGCCAAGTGGGTTTCTGTAGCTCCAGAAAATTTATTTCGAGTGTAGGGAGGTCAGAATCCAACAGCATTTGCAGTCCTTCTTCAGCCTCTGAATCAGATTTTTGCTCAAGTCCCTCAATTTCAGCCAAAAATTACCTGAAATCAAAGAAAAACACACAAACTCATAGTGAAATCCAGAAATGTGATTTTTATTTAAAAACTAATAAAAATATACTAAAAACTAACTAAATCATACTAAAAACTATGTAAAAACAATGCCAAAAAACGTATAAATTATCCGCTCATCAGCCACTCTCTGTAATGAAGAAATTGGGCATCTTTTAGGTACAAGCTGCAAACATCTCATTGGAGATGGCAGACAAGTCTATGAAGAAACCATATGGCTTAGTAGAGGATGTCTTGGTAAAGGTTGAAGACCAATACATCCCTGCAAACTTCATAGTCTTGGATAATGGGAAAGATGAGGATGAATCCATCATCCTTGGAAGACCTTTCCTAGCTACTGCAAATGTCATGATTAATGTGGCAAGGGGAGAAATGGTTTTCCAACTAGGAGAGGACTAAATCTTGTTCAAAATGTCCAATCCCAGTTCTCCCTCTGAAAAGAAAGAGACAATGGTGCAACACCTAGTGTTTTAACCCTCTCTTTCTGTGCAGAGCTTTACAAAGCCCCCATACATCAATCCTAAGTTTGGTGATGGACAGCCATCAACAAGCTCTAAGAACAAAGGTACTAAGAAGAAAGTACCTAAAGGCTGGAGGGACAAGAAAGTCCCCATTGAAGGTCTCTCACCTAGCATGAGAGTTGTCTTCACCAAGAAGCCAGTCATACCACATACAGTGAGTCGTGTCCTGTCTCTAGGGCATGTAGAGCTCATTTATGGGAAGACAGGAAGAAAGTTCACTGTAAGGGGGCAAAATTCTGAGCCCATACTTACCTCTGTAAGGAGCTAACCGTCAAGCTAATGACGTTAAAGAAGCGTTTGTTGGGAGGCAACCCAACCTTTATTAATTATTTTTATTTTCCTTAATTTTTTTCTTTAAGTTATTTCTTTAGGTTCATGATCATGTGCAGCAGTCAGAGCAGAGACAAAAACGTTCATCAGAAAAAATAGAACACTCTAGATGGTGTGTTATAGGCGTTGAACGCCAACCAGGGAGCAGACTCTGGATGTTCAAACGCCAGTGTAGAGGGCAGGGAATCTGAATTCCCTAGCCTCTTAGGACCAGTGGGTCCCATAGCATCTTTACCTACCCTACTTTTTCCCTCTCTCTTTCACACTTCCCTATATACACTTCCCTATAATCCCTAGCCCAATCATATCCATATCACTTCCGCAAAACCATCATAAATCCCACTAACCCCCCACCCACTTCAAAATCAAATTTTCCTCCCATTTACCCACCCATGGCAGAACCCAACCTTACCCACTTCCTATAAATACCCCTCCTTCTAACCCTTCATACACATACACTTCATACACTCATAAGCCCCATTCGGCCGAACCCTCTCTCTCCCTCTATCTCTTTCTATTTTCTTCTTCTTCTACTCTATTCTTCTCTTTTCTTTATTTTTGCTTGAGGACGAGCAAAGCTTTTAAGTTTGGTGTGGGAAAAGTGTTGCTTTTTGCTTTCCATTACCACTTATGGCACCCAAGGGTGCAGAATCCTCTAGAAAGAGGAAAGGAAAGCAGTAGCCGCCACCTTTGAATCTTGGGAGATGGAGAGATTCATCACCAAAGCCCACCAAGACCACTTCTATGAAGTAGTGGCAGAGAAGAAGGTGATCCCTGAGGTCCCTTTCAGGCTCAAGAGGAATGAGTATTCGAAAATTCGAAGACAGATGATATGAAGAATTATTGTCGGACTAGAAATTCTCTTTATAGTAAAGGAATTTCTTCGTTGTAAGCATATTTCCAAACCAACTAATAATTCTCAATCAAATTTTAAAAGATTAGTTGTCACAAATACAAACCACAATAAAAATTAACCAAAGTATTCAAACCTCGGGTCGTCTCACAAGGAATTGTAATGAAGTGCTCAATTATTGGCTATGAAGAAATATGGGGGTTTGATTTGGTAATTGGCAAGAAAAGTAAATAACAAGAAAATAAATGACAAAAGCTAATAAAAGAAAGGAAAGGAACTCTTGGCTAGACATGGGAATTGAGATCACCATCCTTGTCAAAAAATCATATAATGACAATTATGAGGGACCAACCCATTAAGTCTACTCCTATGCTTGAAGTAAGTACAATATCTACCTCAATGCATTAAGTACGTCAAATAGGCTTGATCAACATCAATTCATAAGTCTGTAACTTAGCTACTAATTGACTCAGTAGTAGATTAGAGTCAGTGGTTATCAAATTGACCACATAGGGTTCTCAAATCACCAATTCATTGAGACCCAATGACTCAAGGTCACCTAATTCCCTTAGCCTAGGCCAAGAGTAAAGAAAACTACCCAAAACTAGAGAAAATATTCTATCAAACACCTAGAGTGCAAGAAAGGTAAACATAATAAAATGCAAGAATGAATAAAAGCTACAACTAACATGAGCAAGAAATTAACAATAACAATGAAGATAAACATAAAGAGACATCGGAACATAAAATTGCATTCAAAGAAAATTGGAATCAACAAGGGTTCATAAGCATAAAAGTAACAAATAAGGGGAATACAAGTAAAACTAGAATAATATAGATGTAACAACAAGAAACTAAAAGGGAAAACTAAATCAAAACAACAATTAAAGACTAGATCTAAGGAAAATTAACCTAAACTACCTTAAATTCTAGAGACCAGGGAGAGATTCTCTATCTGGAATTCTACCTATAACATGATGAAAACTACACTATGAGTCCCCCCCCTTGAGCTGAGAAATTGCCCCGTGCGAATTGCCCTTAAGTTGGTCATGTGCCGCTTGTCATACGTACGCATCGTTGGCAATTTTCCTGGTCACACATGCGCATGGGGTGACGCGTGCGCATCGCTTGCGAAATTTCCATTTTACGTATACGCGTGGGTGACGCGTGTGTGTGGCATCCAGTTCAGCAAATCCTCATTTCTTCATGAATTCTCCATTTTTGCATGCTTTTTCTTCATTCCTTCAACCTAATCTTTGCCTTCTAATCCTGAAATCACTTAACAAATATATCAAGGTATCGAATGGAATTAAAGTGAATTAAAATTAGTGATTTAAAGCCCTAAAAACCATGTTTTTACTCTTAAGCACAAATTAGGAGCAATTCACAAAACCATGCTATTTCATTGAATAAATATGAGAAAAGATGATAAAATCCCCTAAATTAAGCACAAGATAAACCACAAAACTAGGGTTTATCAAACCTTCCCATAGTTAAACTAAGCATGTCCTCATGCTAAACCAAGAAAGACAAGAAAAAAGGGGTATGAACATTTATTTAATGCAAATAAACTATATGCATGCAACTAAATGCAAAATGCTTCTACCTACTTGGTCAAAAGTAAGTCAATTCTCCAAGAACATATATAAGCAAGTAGGGCTAAGATCATATGACGATTCATGAATCCTACCAATTCAAAATAATGCACACAAGAATGAAAATAAGTGGTTATATGATGTAACCACGCAATTAGGATCAAAACTCACATGCTTGTGTTCTTAGCTCAAAAACCATGTTCCAAAATAAATTCTTCCAAGAAAGTTCACACAATTTTTTTTTCAAATTGATAGGGTTCCCTAAAAATAATTTCTTGGAAGAGAAATCATCACCCTAACCAAGTAGTCCTAACATAAAAAGAAGTGGTAAAATATCTACAAATTTTAACTATCATGCAACCTATCATGCAATGCAACAACTAACTAACAAAGGAAATTAAGAATTGGTGTTGAAAGAGGAAGTGGTTACCCACAGAGATCGGTCGGACAACCTCGCCACACTTGAAGATTGCACCGTCCTTGGTGCATGCAAAGAAGAGCAAGGTGGACGGGTTGCTACAACTGATGAGCTTCCTCAAAGGATTGTGCGAGTAGACTTGTTTGTTGCCCCATTTAGAAGCTTTTCCTTTTCCTCTTTTGGTGGCCGGCCTAAAAGGAGAGAAAAAGAAAGAAAGTTAAGCCCACAACAAAGATATTAAAGCAAATTGAACATAGGCGGGGGCAAATGCCAAATAAATGTAAAGTTCTCACTACATGTTAGCTACGCATATAAGTGAGAGAGCAATATAAGCTAAGGCATAATAACTAATACTTGATGCAAGAGTAAAGTCAAAGCATAAGTAAATGCCATGAGGAGCATGCTATGCACCAAGTTCAAACAAGAATTGACACAAAGAGGATTAGTGATGAACATGAGAGCATTTGGTCCCATTCTAACTCAATGATAATGAGGCGCAAAAACAAAGAATAATGAGATAGGAAGGACTAAAGCACTAATCTTGTGTGTGGAACAAATATTATAGTTAATGCTAAACAAGTTTCGAAGTGCCAAAACAATGCAAGAAGGTCTCAACAATTGAGTATAAGAAATCAACACTATTATTAAAATAAAAAACTTAGAAAAGAAAATAAGAACAAGCTATAAAAACAAAATTAAAATGCAATAAGTATGCAATAAACACAAGAAATGAAAGATGACAAAAAATAAAAAAGTGAAATTTTTTTGTTGAAGAGAGGGAGAAAGAAGAAAGTAAGAAAAGAAGAAAGGTAGAAAGAAAAAAGAAGAAAAGAAAAGGAAAGAATAAAGGAAAACGAAGAAAGAAGAAAGAAGAAAAAAAGGAAGAGAACAAGAGAACAAGCAGAAACAGGGGAAACAGGGCGCGGAGGGCGACGCGCACGCATCAGCAACGCGTATGTGTCGATAGGCAGGAGGGTGGATCGACGCGTAAGCGTCGTCCACGTGTGCGCATGGGTGGCAGGAGGGACAAGCGACGCGTAAGCGTCGTCCACGCATGCGCGTGGAATGCAGAAAGTACAGGTGACGTGTAAGCGTCACCCACGCGTACGCGTGGTTAGCAGTTGTGCTCCCCGCACAGTTCTCTCACAAATTTCGCACAACTCTCTGTTTTTTATACCAGGAGTCCCAAAATTCCACTCGATGCATGCGTGTCGGCCACGCTTAGGCATGGCACACATTTTTTTTTACATATGAAAATAGAAATAGGACACTCTCCTATTCTACAAGCATTCTAAAACAACCAAAATTCAAATTTAACAACAAATATTTTGATTTTTGAAAAATTTCAAATACAAAACAATCAAAACTTACACTTCAAGAAAAATACAACAACTATTCTAATCAAAACATGAATTTAACAAACAACCTATAAATCAAAGCAATGTATAAGAGTATAGAAAATAAGAAAAACTACCTACAATGGCAAATCAATTCTGTCATTGATTATATATACAAGAGAATGGAAAGAGTTTACCATGGTGGGGTGTCTCCCTCCTAGCACTTTTAGTTTAAGTCCTTAAGTTGGACATTTGGGAAGCTCCTTGTCAAGGTGGCTGATGCTTGAATTCTTCTTAGAACTCCCACCAATGCTTGGTTCTCCATTGTTCTCCAAGGTTTCCAATGAGTTGCACCATGTCTTGATGGAGTCCTTCACAAGCTTGGAGCTCCAAAAGTTGATCCTCATTGTGCAATCCGGGACCCCAAACCTTGTTTTCGCACCCATCTTCTAATTGATCATCATGGTTCCACTTGGGTGGTAGACAAGCCAAATTCTCAATGAAGCGCTCAAACATTCTCCTAGACCCAAGCAATCTAGCTCTACACCAACCATTACTCCTAAACCTTGAGCCTCCAACGTTGATGAGCCTAACATCAAACTTCCAACCACTACACAACTCTCTCTTACTCCTCAATCCACAAAGAGCAATAAGTCGTCCATCATTTTCAATCAAACCATATTCAAGTGAGAAAACAAAGCTTAAGGATAAGAATTTTACTCAATTGAATGTTGTGTTGGATGGTGACTTAGGAAGGGGTGGTTCCAATGATCTTGCAAGTGTCATTCCCTTATGCTCTTCCTTGACTACCTCCACCTCTTTGCAAGCTTCTTCAATTTCAACCTTTTCCTCTTGGTAGCTCTCTTCCAATTCAATCTCTTCTTCATTGCTTACCAAGGGCATGGAAGGTTGTGCATCTTCTTCTTTGATCTCAATTTCATGTCCGATGGGAGAGGATTCAATTTTAGATAGGAATTCCTCAATGATTGAATCCATCTCTTGATCAACCTCTTCAAAGTTTTCCACCATGATATGCCTTGGAGGTTGCGGATCCTCTTTAACACCAATGTCAAGTTTCTTGGAAGAGGGCTCTCTAATTCTACATTCCCATGGACTTCTAACATCTCCTAGATCTTCAACTACTCCTTCCTTTTCAATCATCTCTACCCTCTCCTCTTGTTGTACTCCTTGCTTCAACTCCTTTTCTCCACCTTGAAGCACCAAACTCACTCCCTCACTATGCTCTTTGATTGCTTCTCCACATTCAATAATGGGAGTGCCTTGATCGCATAGACTTAGGCGGGAGGAGACCATGTTGCAAACGGCTTCCGCCACGGAGATAAGCACGGCTTCTATCTTCTTGAACTTCTTTTGTGTCTCTTCTTGCCTTTGGAGGTAAGAGCTAATATCTCTTTGTTGTACTAGCTTGAAGGCATGGAGAGACTCATCCATTGAAGGTGGTGTAAGAGAGGGTTCATTGCTTGGGGGAAGGGTTCATAATTGGAAGGTGGTTCATCTTGGTAAGGATATAGAGATGGTGTATAGGGAGGTGGTTGGTGCACGAAATTGTGATTCACACTTTTCACAACTCCGAACTAGTAAGTGTACTGGGTCGTCCAAGTAATAAACCTTACGTGAGTAAGGATCAATCCCACGGAGATTGTCGGCTTAAAGCAAGCTATGGTCATCTTGTAAATCTTAGTCAGGCAGATTCAAATGGTTATGAGGTTTTGGTAATTAAAAGATAAATAAAACATAAAATAAAGATAAAGATAAGCGTTTGGAGATGCTTTGTTGCTTCTGAACCTCTGCTTTCCTATTGTCTTCTTCCAATCATGCGTGCTCCCTTCCATGGCAAGCTGTATGATCCTCTTGGATGAAAAATACTAGGTACGATCTCTACATGGCTAATCAACTGTCAGATTTCTCGTCTCAGATGAAAAATACCAAGCAAAGCTACCGCACGGCTAATCATCTGTCGGTTCCCGCTAGCGTCAAAATAGGACCCTTGTCCTTTTGCACACTGTCACTGCGCCCAACATTCACAAGTTTGAAGCTTGTCACAGTCATCCTGGTGCACGAAATTGTGATGTCCAGGCTCGAACAATCCCTGGCAACGTGAGCAACTTGGTACGCGTAATCGTGATTACACTTTAATGATGTAAAATTCATGGCTCTTTCTTTCCCTGGCAATGGCGTCAAGAACATGGTGCCAATACCATGGTTCACAACTTCGATACAACTAACCAGCAAGTGCACTGGGTCATCCAAGTAATACCTTACGTGAGTAAGGGTCGAAGTGTTTGTCAGGCACGCGTTCATAAGGGAGAAGGATGATGAGCGTCACACATAATCATCACCTTCATCACGTTCTTGGGTGCGAATGGATATCTTAGAAGCGAAATAAGATGAATTGAATGGAAAACAGTAGTACTTTGCATTAATCTTTGAAGAACAGCAGAGCTCCACACCTTAATCTATGGAGTGTAGAGACTCTACCGTTGAAAATACATAAGTGAAAGGTCCAGGCATGGCCGAGAGGCCAGCCCCCATGGTCAAAGAACTATGCATTCCCAGATGTTCCTAAGATCCTAAGGTGATCAAAAGATATCTAATACAATAGTAAAAGGTCCTATTTATAATAAACTAGTCACTAGGGTTTACAGAAATAAGTAATTGACGCATAAATCCACTTCCGGGGCCCACTTGGTGTGTACTTGGGCTGAGCTTTAACTTTCCACGTGCAGAGGCCATTTGTGGAGTTGAACGCCAGGTTTGGATCCATTTCTGGCGTTCAACTCTGGTTTTTGATCCATTTCTGGCGCTTAACTCCAGAATTGGGTAGAGAGCTGGCGTTGAACGCCAGTTTGCGTCGTCTAAACCTGGGCAAAGTATGGACTATTATATATTGCTGGAAAGCCCTGGATGTCTAATTTCCAACACAATTGGAAGCGCGCCATTTTGAGTTCTGTAGCTCCAGAAAATCCACTTTGAGTGAAGGGAGGTCAGAATCCAACAGCATCAGCAGTCCTTCTTCAACCTCTTAATCTGATTTTTGCTCAGGTCCCTCAATTTCAGCCAGAAAATATCTGAAATCACAGAAAATCACACAAACTCATAGTAAAGTCCAGAAATGTGAATTTAACATAAAATCTATTAAAAACATCCCTAACCATGCTTGTTCTGGGCGTTCAGCGCCAGGATGTTGCCCATTTTGGGCGTTCAGTGCCAGAACCATGCTCTGTTCTGGCATTTGAACGCCAGGCAGATGCTCCTCCAGAGTGTGATTTTTCTTCTGCTGTTTTTGATTCCGTTTTCAATTTTTATATTTATTTTGTGACTCCACATGATCATGAACCTATAAAGACATATAACTAAGAAGAATATAGTTAGATAAATAAAGATTGGGTTGCCTCCCAACAAGCGCTTCTTTAATGTCAATAGCTTGACAGTGGGCTCTCATGGAGCCTCACAGATGTTCAGAGCATTGTTGAAACTCTCCAACACCAAACTTAGAGTTTGGATGTGGGAGTTCAACACCAAACTTAGAGTTTAGTTGTGGCCTCCCAACACCAAACTTAGAGTTAGACTGTGGGGGCTTGGGTTGACTCTGCTTTGAGAGAAGCTTTTCATGCTTCCTCTCCATGGTTGCAGAGGGAGATCCTTGAGTTTTAAACACAAGGGAGTCCTTATTCTATTGAAGGACTATTTCTCCTCTGTCAACATCAATCACAGCTCTTGCTGTGGCCAGGAAAGGTCTTCCTAGGATGATAGATTCATCCTCTTCCTTTCCAGTATCCAGGACTATGCAATCAGTAGGGATGTAAAGGCCCTCAACCTTTACTAACACGTCCTCTACCTGTCCATAATCCTGTTTTCTTGAGCTGTCTGCCATCTCTACGGAGATTTTAGCAGCTTGCACCCTATAGATTCCCAGTTTCTCTATTACAGAGAGGGGCATGAGGTTTATTCCTGAACCAAGG
>NC_029789.2:73178060-73179118 GCF_000816755.2 Arachis ipaensis | reverse complement strand
TCTGTTGTTGAGTGGATGATGGAAAAGGTTTATTATTATTAAACCTGTTTCTTCCACCATTATTAAAGCCTTGTTAAGGCTTTTGATCCTTCCATGAGAAATTTGGATGATTTCTCCATGATGAGTTATAGGTGTTTCCATAAGGTTCACCTTAGTAATTCACCTCTGCTATTGCAGGGTTCTCAGGATCATAAGCTTCTTCTTCATAAGAAGCATCTTGAGTACTGTTGGATGCAACTTGCATTCCATGCAGACTCTGAGAGATCATATTGACTTGCTGAGTCAATATTTTATTCTGAGCCAATATGGCATTCAGAGTATCAACTTCAAGAACTCCCTTCTTCATAGGCGTCCCATTACTCACAGGATTCCTTTCAGAAGTGTACATGAGCTGGTTATTAGCAACCATGTCAATGAGTTCTTGAGCTTCTGCAGGCATTTTCATTAGGTGAATGGATCCACCTGCAGAAGTGTCCAGTGACATCTTTGATAGCTCAGATAAACCATCATAGAATATATCCAGGATGGTCCATTCTGAAAGCATGTCAGAAGGACACTTTTTGGTCAACTGTTTGTATCTTTCTCAAGCTTCATAGAGGGATTCACCTTCTTTCTATCTGAAGGTTTGAATATCAGCTCTAAGCTTGCTCAGCTTTTGAGGAGGAAAGTACTTGGCTAAGAAAGCCGTGACCAGCTTATCCCAAGAGTTTAGGCTGTCTTTGGGTTGAGAATCCAACCATAATCTAGCTCTGTCTCTTACAGCAAAAGGGAAAAGCATGAGCCTGTAGACTTCAGAATCTACTCCATTAGTCTTAACAGTATCATATATCTGCAAGAATTTAGTTAAGAACTGAAAAGGATCTTCAGATGGAAGTCCATGAAACTTGCAGTTCTGCTGCATCAGAGAAACTAATTGAGGTTTCAGCTCAAAGTTGTTTGCTCCAATGGCAGGAAATTCAGGTTCTGGATCTGCTTCCACAAGAATGTTCTTGTCCTTGCTCCTGCTCATATGACAAAGAAGAGGGCACAGAAAAAATAATAATAATAATATGGATCCT
>NC_029789.2:73170148-73178043 GCF_000816755.2 Arachis ipaensis | reverse complement strand
TTTTTTTTTTTCGAAAATTTTTTTAAAATCAAAAATAAAAATAAGAATAATTAATAAATTAAAAAGAAATTTTGAAAAAGGGGAAAGATATTTTCGAAAATGAGAGAGAGAGAGTTAGTTAGGAAGTTTTGAAAAAGTTAAGAAACAAACAAAAAGATAAGATATTTTTGAAATCAAATTTTTGAAAAAGATAAGAAGATATTTTTGAAAAGATATGATAGAAATTAGTTTTTGAAAAAGATTTGAAAAAACACAATTAATGACTTGATTCACAAGAAATCACAATATATGATTCTAGAACTTAAAGTTTGAATCTTTCTTAACAAGTAAGTAACAAACTTGAAATTTTTGAATCAAAACATTAATTGATTATGTTATTTTCGAAAATTTTATATAAAAATATGAAAAATATTTTTGGAATTTTCGAAAATAACTAAGAATTTTGAAAAAGATTTGATTTTTGAAAAAGATTTTGAAAAAGATAAGATTTTCAAATTGAAAATTTGATTTGACTCATAAGAAACAATTTGATTTTAAAAATTTTTTGAAAAAGTCAACTCAATTTTCGAATTTGATGAGAGAAAAAAAAGGGAAAGATATTTTTTTGATTTTTGAAATTTTTATGAAAAACATGAAAATTATGCAATGCATGAAATTTTTAGATCAAAACATTGAATGCATGCAAGAATGCTATGAATGTCAAGATGAACACCAAGAATACTTTGAATGTCAAGATGAACACCAAGAACTTATTTTTGAAAAATTTTTTTATGCAAAGAAAACATGTAAGACACCAAACTTAGAATTCTTTAATGCTTAGACACTAAGAATTCAAGAATGCATATGATAAACATGAAAAGACACAACAAAAAAAATCATCAAGATCAAACAAGAAGACTTACCAAGAACAACTTGAAGATCATGAAGAACACTATGAATGCATGATATTTTCGAAAAAATGCAAGATGCATATGCAAGTGACACCAAACTTATAATGTGACTCAAGACTCAAACAAGAAACAGAAAAATATTTTTGCTTTTTATGATTTTCTAAATTTTTTTTTTGGATTTTTTTTCGAAAATTAATTGAAAAAGGAAAATAAGGATTCCAAAATTTTTAATATGAATTCCAGGAATCTTGCATTCTTAGTCTAAAGCTTCAGTCCAGGAATTAGACATGGCTTTACAGCCAGCCAGGCTTCACATGCTTCATGAAACACTAGAATTCATTCTTAAAAATTTTGAATCAAATTTTTGAAAACATTTTTATATTTTTTTCGAAAACAGATGAGAAAATTTTGAAAAATTTTTGAAAAATTTTTGAAAAGAAAATAAAAATAAAATTACCTAATCTGAGCAACAAGATGAACCGTCAGTTGTCCAAACTCAAACAATCCCCGGCAACGGCGCCAAAAACTTGGTGCACGAAATTGTGATGTCCAGGCTCGAACAACCCCTGGCAACGTGAGCAACTTGGTACGCGTAATCGTGATTACACTTTAATGATGTAAAATTCATGGCTCTTTCTTTCCCTGGCAATGGCGCCAAGAACATGGTGCCAATACCATGGTTCACAACTTCGATACAACTAACCAGCAAGTGCACTGGGTCGTCCAAGTAATACCTTACGTGAGTAAGGGTCGAATCCCACGGAGATTGTTGGTATGAAGCAAGCTATGGTCACCTTGTAAATCTCAGTCAGGCGGATATAAAGTGATAATGGTGTTTTCGAATATTATATAATAAAATAGGGATAGAGATACTTATGTAAATCATTGGTAGGAATTTCAGATAAGCGAATGGAGACGTTTTTTGTTCCTCTGAACCTCTGCTTTCCTGCTATCTTCATCCAATCAGTCTTACTCCTTTCCATGGCTGGCTTTATGTGATACATCACCATTGTCAATGGCTACTTTCGGTCATCTCTCGTAAAAGTGATCCAATGCCCTATCACGGCACGGCTAATCGTCTGGAGGCATCACCCTTGCCAATGGCTTCATCTTATCCTCTTAGTGAATAATATGCTCACGCACCCTGTCACGGCACGGCTATTCATCTGTCGGTTCTCGATCATGCTGGAATAGGATTTACTATCCTTTTGCGTCTGTCACTAACGCCCTGCAATCGCGAGTTAGGAGCTCGTCACAGTCATTCAATCATTGAATCCTACTCGGAATACCACAGACAAGGTTTAGACCTTTCGGATTCTCTTGAATGCCGCCATCATTCTAGCTTACGCCACGAAGATTCCGGTTAGGAGATCTAAGAGATATTTATTCTAGCTTATTTCATGTAGAACAGAGTGTTTGTCAGGCACGCGTTCATAAGGGAGAAGGATGATGAGCGTCACACATAATCATCACCTTCATCACGTTCTTGGGTGCGAATGGATATCTTAGAAGCGAAATAAGATGAATTGAATGGAAAACAGTAGTACTTTGCATTAATCTTTGAGGAACAGCAGAGCTCCACACCTTAATCTATGGAGTGTAGAGACTCTACTGTTCAAAATACATAAGTGAAAGGTCCAGGCATGGCCGAGAGGCCAGCCCCCATGGTCTAAGAACTATGCATTCCCAGATGTTCCTAAGATCCTAAGGTGATCAAAAGATGTCTAATACAATAGTAAAAGGTCCTATTTATAATAAACTAGTCACTAGGGTTTACAGAAATAAGTAATTGATGCATAAATCCACTTCCGGGGCCCACTTGGTGTGTACTTGGGCTAAGCTTTAACTTTCCACGTGCAGAGGCCATTTGTGGAGTTGAACGCCAGGTTTGGATCCATTTCTGGCGTTCAACTCTGGTTTTTGATCCATTTCTGGCGCTTAACTCCAGAATTGGGTAGAGAGCTGGCGTTGAACGCCAGTTTGCGTCGTCTAAACTTGGGCAAAGTATGGACTATTATATATTGCTGGAAAGCCCTGGATGGCTACTTTCCAACACAATTAAAAGCGCGCCATTTTGAGTTCTGTATCTCCAGAAAATCCACTTTGAGTGCAGGGAGGTCAGAATCCAACAGCATCAGCAGTCCTTCTTCAACCTCTGAATCTGATTTTTGCTCAGGTCCCTCAATTTCAGCCAGAAAATACCTGAAATCACAGAAAATCACACAAACTCATAGTAAAGTCCAGAAATGTGAATTTAACATAAAATCTATTAAAAACATCCCTAAAAGTAACTAGATTCTACTAAAAACATACTAAAAATAATGCCAAAAAGCGTATAAATCATCTGCTCATCACATCCCTTCTCAGATCCTACTCGAAATACCACAGATAAGGTTTAGACTTTCTGGATCTCAGGAATGGCTGCCAATGGTTCTAGCCTCTACCACGAAGATTCTAATCTCACGGACTCGGTCTGTGTATTAGAAATCCAAGAGATACCCACTCAAGTTGTCGCCCAATGACTACGTTGAGCTTAGATAGAACGGAAATGGTTTTCAGGAACGCGTTCATAGGTTTAAGAATAATGATGAGTGTCACGGATCATATCATTCTCCAAATTGAGGTATGAGTGAGTATCTTAGAATAGAATCAAGCGTGATTGAATAGAAAATAGTAGTAATTGCATTAATTCATGAAGAACAGCAGAGCTCCACACCTTAATCTATGGGGTGTAAAAACTCCACCGTAGAAAATACATAAGTGAAAGATGTTTAGGCATGGCCGTGAGGCCAGCCTCCAAACGTGAACATGGTCTCCAAGTATAGTCTCAAAAGTCTCTAAGTATAATAGTAAAAAGTGCTATTTATTCTAAACTAGTTACTAGGGATTACAGAAAATAAGTAACTAAGAGCAGATAGTGCAGAAATCTATTTCCGTGGCCCACTTGGTATGTGCTTGGGCTGAGCATTGAGCTTTACACGTGCATAAGCCATTCTTGGAGTTAAACGGCAGCTTGGGTGCCAGTTTGGGCATTTTACTCCAGAAAAACGTCAATGGTGGGCGTTTGAACACCAGTTTGGGCCATCAAATCTCGAGCAAAGTATGAGCTATTATATATTGCTGGAAAGCCCAAGATGTCTACTTTCCAACGCAATTGAGAGTGTGCCAATTAGGTTTTTGTAGCTCTAGAAAATCCAATTCGAGTGCAGGAGGGTCAGAATCCAACAGCATCTGCAGTCCTTTTTCAGCCTCTGAATCAGATTTTTGCTCAGGTCCCTCAATTTCAACCAGAAAATACCTGAAATCACAGAAAAATACACAAACTCATAGTAAAGTCCATTAATTTTATTTTTGAATAAAAACTAATAAAAATATAATAAAAAGTAACTAAATCATACTAAAAACTATGTAAAAACAATGCCAAAAAGGGTATAAATTATCCGCTCATCACAACACCAAACTTTAATTGTTTCTTGTCCCCAAGTAACTAAAAACTAAATAGGTTAAAAAGAAGAGAAAATACAATAAATTCCAAAAATATCAATGAAGATTAGTTTCAATTAGATGAGCGGGGCTAGTAGCCTTTTTGCTTCTGAACAGTTTTAGCATCTCATTTTATCCTTTGAAGTTCAGAATGATTGGCATCTATAGAAACTCAGAATTTAGATAGTGTTATTGATTCTCCTAGTTCAGTATGTTGATTCTTGAACACAGCTACTTTATGAGTCATGGCCGTGACCCTAAGCATTTTGTTTTCCAGTATTACCACCGGATACATAAATGCCACAGACACATAACTGGGTGAACCTTTTCAGATTGTGACTCAGCTTTGCTAGAGTCCCCAGTTAGAGGTGCCCAGAGCTCTTAAGCACACTATTTTTGCTTTGGACCATGACTTTAATTGCTCAGTCTCAAGCTTTTCACTTGACACCTTCACGCCACAAGCACATGGTTAGGGACAGCTTGATTTAGTTGCTTAGGCCAGGATTGTATTCCTTTGGGCCCTCCTATCCATTAATGCTCAAAGCCTTGGATCTTTTTTACCTTTGCCTTTTGGTTTAAAGGGCTACTGGCTTTTTCTGCTTGCTTTTTCTGCTTGCTTTTTCTTTTTCTTTCTTTTTTTTTTCCTTTTTTTTCGCATTTTTTTCGCAAGCTTTATTTTTCACTGCTTTTTCTTGCTTGAAGAATCAATTTTATGATTTTTCAGATTATCAATAACATTTCTCTTTTTTCATTATTCTTTCAAGAGCCAACAATTTTAACATTTATAAACTTCAATATAAAAAATATGCACTGTTCAAGCATTCATTCAGAAAACAAAAAGTATTGCCACCACATCAAAATTATTAAACTATTTTCAAGATAAAATTCAGAATTCATGTACTCCTTGTTCTTTTGCAAATAAAAACATTTTTTCATTTAAGAAAGGTGAAGGATTCATAGGACATTCATAGCTTTAAGACATAGACACTAGACACTAATGATCATGTAATAAAGACACAAACATAGACAAAACATAAAGCATAGAATTCGAAAAATAGAAAAATAAGAACAAGGAAATTAAAGAACGGGTCCACCTTAGTGATGGCGGCTAGTTCTTCCTCTTGAAGATCTTATGGAGTGTTTGAGCTCCTCTATGTCTTTTCCTTGCCTTTGTTGCTCCTCCCTCATGACTCTTTGGTCCTCTCTGATTTCATGGAGGATGATGATGGAATGCTCTTGGTGCTCCATCCTTAGTTGCCCCATGTTGGAACTCAATTTCCCTAAAGATGTCTTGATTTTCTCCCAATAGTTTTGTGGAGGAAAGTGCATCTCTTGAGGCATCTCAGGAATTTCTTGATGAGGAATTTTCTCATGCTCTTATTGAGGTCCATGAGTGGGCTCTCTTGTTTGCTCCATCCTCTTCTTAGTGGTGGGCTTGTCCTCATCAATAAGGATGTCTTCCTCTATGACAATTCCAGCTGAATTGCATAGGTTACAGATGAGATGAGTGAAGGCTAACTTTGCCAAAGTAGAGGGCTTGTCCGCCACCTTGTAGAGTTCTAGAGGTATGATTTCATGAACTTCTACTTCCTCTCCATTCATGATACTATGGATCATGATAGCCCGATCTATTGTAACTTCAGACCGGTTCCTAGTAGGAATGATAGAGCGTTGGATGAACTCCAACCATCCCCTAGCCACTGGTTTGAGGTTAAGCCTTCTTAGTTGAACCGGCTTGCCTCTGGAGTCTCTCTTCCATGGAGCTCTTTTCACACAAATGTCTATGAGGACTTGGTCCAACCTTTGATCAAAGTTGACCATTCTAGTGAAAGGGTGAGGATCTCCTCTTATCATTGGCAAGTTAAATGCCAACCTCACATTTTTTGGACTGAAATCCAAGTAATTTGACGTTGGTGATTTTTGCCAGTAAAGAATGTCATAAAAACAGTCGCGTTGTATATATAGTCTCTAAACCAACAAAAATCCATTCGTACAAACGTTTTGGTTGTCACAAGTAACAAACCCCTTTTAAAATTGATAACCGAGTATTTAAACCTCGGGTCATCTTCTCAAGGAACTGCAGGGAAGTATGTTCTTATTATTGGTTATGAAGATTGTAGAATTGGGGTTTTAAGAATGAGGAACAAGTAATTTAATGACGAGTAAATTAAATGGCAATTAAAAATAGATAAATAACTGTAAAGCAAACTTTTGGTAAGGTATGAGAAATTAGAGGTCCTATCCTAGCTATCCTTATCAATGATGATAATAATTGAATCTTAATTCCACTTTGTTAGCCTTTACTAAGATAAAGGAAAGTCAAGGGATTAATTGGTTTGATCTTCGGATCCTATTTATTTCCTAAGAAAAGATTGGGATTATGGAAGTTCAATTCAATTAACAAGATAACAATTATCAATCATATTTGAGTTTGACAACTCCTGAGTTACTGATTTCTTAACCAAAACCAAAAGAGAGAAAGTAAATCTACTAGAATAAAAATGTCTTCAGAGTAAAAGAAACAATAGCATAAATAAAAGAAATCAATATTAAACTGAAATACCTCAAATAACATTAATAAAAGAGTAATCTGTAACATGAAAGGATTCATAAAGTGACTTGCAAAAGTAAATAAAAGGAATATTGAACCTGATCAAAAGAAATAATCCTGAAAGCGAATAAAAATCCTAAATCTAAATCCTAATCCTAAAGAGAGAGGAGAGAGCCTCCCTCAAAACTAAATCTAAATCATGGAAAGTAAAAATTGGCGAGCTCCCCTCTGAATGGATGCATTCCCTCACTTTATAGCCTCTAATCTGTATTTTCTGGGCCAAAAACTGGATCAAAAATAGCCCGGTGATTTTTGTTACGTTTAGGTCGCGGGTAAGTGACGCGGAGGCATCGTCCATGCGGCCGCACGGGTTGAGGTTCGCAGATGCGACGTGGACGTGTCATTCACGCGTTCGCGTCGCCTAACTTCGGGGCAGCTATAGCGAATTATATATCAAATCGAAGCCCCGGACATTAGCTTTCCAACACAACTAAAACCGCATCGTTTGGACCTCTGTAGCTAAAGTTATAGTTGTTTGAGTGCGAAGAGGTCAGGCTGGACAGCTTAGCAGTTTCTCCAACTTCCCTGCCCTATAATCTCTCAAAACACTTAACACACATATCAAGGCATCTAATGGTAATAAGAGAGGATTAATAATAAGCAAATATAAGATCAAAGAAGCATGTTTTCAATCATAGCACAAAACCAGGAAGGAAAATGTAAAACATGCAAATAGTATAAATAAGTGGGTAAAGAGTTGATAAAAACCACTCAATTGAGTACAAGATAAACCATAAAATAGTAGTTTATCAACCTCCCCACACTTAAACAATAGCATGTCCTCATGCTAAGCTCAAGAGAAGCTATAAAGATGAAGAGGAATGGTAGGATGTATGAAATGCAACCTATCTATATGAATGCAACTATATGCAAAAATGTTTCTACCTACTTGGTTAAAAATAAATAAGTTC
>NC_029789.2:73135069-73169932 GCF_000816755.2 Arachis ipaensis | reverse complement strand
GAACATAGAATCAAGCATTGAACCCTCACTGGTAGTGT
This sequence comes from Arachis ipaensis, assembly GCF_000816755.2. NCBI lineage: Eukaryota > Viridiplantae > Streptophyta > Magnoliopsida > Fabales > Fabaceae > Arachis > Arachis ipaensis. The sequence goes on along the minus strand of NC_029789.2, from coordinate 73,169,894 downwards.
ATATCACTCTTACTCTAAGGTGTCTAGGGTCAATCACTCTACTCTTCTCTAGTCATGCTTTCTAAACCTTGTTCTTCATCTAACCAATCAACAATATTTAACATACCAATGCAAACATTATGAGGTCTTTTTCAAGGTTGTAATGGGGCTAAGCTAAGGGTAAAGGTATATATATGGCTAAGTGAGCTTTATAAATTGAATCTTTAATTAACCTAAGCTCTCACCTAATATACATATACTCTATATACTTTTAAATTCATGCCTAGCTACCCATAATTCCCACTTTTGTATAATTCCCATACTCATGTACGAAATTTTCTTTAATTTTTATCACATGTGCATTGATCTTTTATTAAACTTAATATTGGGGTAATTTTGTCCCCTTATTTACTTATTTATTGAGTATTTTTTGGATTTTTCTCTTTTTTCTTTTTTTTTTTGTAGAGAAACAAACATAACTTATCAATGCACATGGATTTTCTATTATTTTTCTATTTTGGTTTTTTATAAGTAGGTTTCCAAATTCCTAATATTCAAATAAATTAGAAACATTATACTTTTCCTTTATTAACCCATGTTCCCACAATTTTCCCACACTTAATTAACACACTATCTTAAGCTAACCAAAGATTCAATTGGGATAATTAATTTTTTTTCCGCTTAAGGCTAGTGATGTGGTAAAATATAGAACAAATGGGGATTTCAAGGCTCAAAGTGGCTGACAAGGGTGATTTAAAGGGTAGGCTTATTTGGGATAAGTGAGCTAAAATCAAATAATGGCCTCAATCATATGCAAGCATGTAAATACACTAAATATTGGACATATAGACTAAAACAAAGTAAAGATCACAATTATAGAGAAGTAAACACACAAGAATAAAATATTTATGGTTAAATAATGTAACCATGTAAATAAGCTCAAAATCTCACAGGTTGTGTGTTCTTTGGCTCAAAAACCATGTTCCAAATACAACTTCAAACAAATTTAACAAAAAAAATTTCAATTTAAATTAGTGAAATTTTTCAAAAAGGGTCTTTAGAAGAATTTTATTACTTTAACCAAGTAGTAACTAGATGCATAAAATCAAACAAATATGCAAATGCAACAACTAATTTAACAAAGAAAATTAAACATTGGTGCTAAAATATGAAGTGACTAACCCATGGAAGTCGGTATCGACGTCCCCAAACTTAAAGATTGCACCGTCCTCGGTGCATGCTGAGATGTGCAGGTGGACGGGCTGTTCCAACTGATGCTTTTCTTCAAGGATTGTGCTGATGGACTTGTTTGTCTCCCCATGTAAACGTCTTCTGGTTCCCTTCTGGGTGGCCATCCTGAAAGAAAAAGGGAAGAAGAGTAACCCAGAAATAGAGATAAGAAAATAAAAGAAGTATGGGTGGGTTAATGCCAAATGATAAGGGTCTCATTTACATGGAAGCTTCAACATGTAAGTGAGAAAATAATAGAAGCCATGGCATACCAGTGGTGCAAAATTGCAACAATGGGGAAGAGAGTGTGGAAAGAGAGATAATATAAATTCATGTCAATGCAAAAAGTAATACAGGTATAAAAGATTGGCATTGATTTAAATAATATTACCTAACCAGAATAAAACAAGTCACAAGCACCAAGATAATACCAGAAAAGATATAACAGTTGAATAAGAACATTTGAACACCAATGGTAAAATAATAAATTTAGAAAAGAAAAGAAAAATATGCACAAAATTAAAATGCAATGAATGAAATATTCAAATAAATTAAGTGAAATAGAATGAAAGATAAGAAGAATGAGAAGGGAAAGAATGGAAGAAGAAGTAAGTAAGAAAGGAGGGAGGAAAAACTAGATTGGGGGAGAAAAGATAAGATATTTGGCAAATTAGGATAAGCTGTGCGGCGCAAGCGACGCGGTCGCGTGGGGCACGCGGTCGCGCGGCTTGCGCTTAAACTGATTGACGCGATCGCGTCGGTCACGCGGTCGCGTAACACAATACATGCTACTGGCGCGAGGGCAGCCTCACGCTCGCACAACTCTCTGTTCAAATTATTATTAGTGCCAAATTTTAAGTGACGCGATTGCATGGGGCATGCGATCGCGTGAGTGGGCTTTAGAAGAATGTGACGCAGTCGCGTGGGTCACGCGGCCGCGTGGGTAGAATTGTGCGTTCAGCACCAATCCAGCACCACTCTAGCACAATAATTAGTTGTGCACCCTTTTACGTCGAAATCCAGGGCACGCGGCCACGTGGGGCACGCGGTCGCGTGGGAGGCCATTATTCCCATATGACGCGGTCGCGTCAGCAACGCGGTCGCGTGGGACGATTTGTGCCATTGACACGCCTCCAGCGCTGCTCCTGCGTAACTCTCTCTTCATATTAGTGTTGTCTCCCATCTCCTTGCGACGCGGACGCGTCGCTGATGCGGTTGCGTCGCTTGCTCAATTTTTTTTTTTGTAGAATGCAGAATGCAGTATGCAGAATGCAATGCTTAATGCGAATGCTATGCATGATTCCAGGTTCAATAAAATAAAATAAAATTCAAAAACAAACAAAACTAAATAAAATTAAAATTGCAAAAGGAACGATCATATCATGGTGGGTTGTCTCCCACCTAGCACTTTTAGTTAAAGTCCTTAAGTTGGACATTAGATGAGCTTCCTGTTATGGTGGCTTGTGTTTAAATTCATCCAGAAATCTCCACCAATGTTTGGAATGCCAGCAGCCTCCGGGGTCCCAAACTAGGCATGTGAAGCTTTTGAGCAGCTTCAAACAGATTTTCAGGCTCCCGGGGTGATGAATATCAAAATATTTTCCAAGATCCCAAACTTTGGTTCTAAATCCGCCTTCGTTTTGATCTATATTTTTCCATCCGGGCGTTTTAGAAAGTAGATTCTCACCATAGTGACCAAACGTTTTCTGAGATCCATTCAATTGAGCATGATACCAATCCATGCAATTCGATTTGAAGCATGAAACCTTATTGAACCTTGTACACCAGCTCTGAGTACGAGCCATTTCCCTCTTACTCTTAAAGCCGCAGAGGGCTCTAAGCTGGCCATCTGTTTCAAGTAAACCATATTCAAGTGAATAAGTAAAGTTAAAGGTTAAGGATTGTACCCACTTGAAGCTTGTATTAGGCGGTAATGGCCTTGGGGTAGGTGTTTCTGGTGGTTCTGTAAGTTCTACTCCCTTGTGCTCTTCTGTGAATTCCTCCACTTCTTCGCAGGATTCTTCAAATGCATCTGTATCCTGGTCAAAGTCTTCTATGTATTCCTCATCACTCGAGTCATAGATCGGAGGTTGAGAGAAATCTACCTCTGCATCATCTTCACATTCATTTGGGGAAGGTTCTTCAATCTCAGAGAATTCACTTACGGATGCAAGTTCATTACTAAGAGAGCTTGACTTGTGACTATCATCATCAAGGGAATTTGTGTCCTGGGTTATTCTGTCTAGTTCTTCATAAACGACTTGCCTTGGGGATTGTGCAATGTCCTCCTTAGCATCAACTGTAACATCCTTGACGGAGTTCTCCTCAACTCTGGATTCCCATGGAGGTTCAGTGATGAGCGGATAATTTATACGCTTTTTGACATTGTTTTTAGTATGTTTTTAGTAGGATCTAGTTACTTTTAGGGATGTTTTCATTAGTTTTTATGTTAAATTCACATTTCTGGACTTTACTATGAGTTTGTGTGTTTTTTTGTGATTTCAGGTATTTTCTGGCTGAAATTGAGGGACTTGAGCAGAAATCAGATTCAGAGGTTGAAGAAGGACTGCTAATGCTGTTGGATTCTGACCTCCCTGCACTCAAAGTGGATTTTCTGGAGCTACAGAACTCGAAATGGCGCGCTTCCAATTGCGTTGGAACATAGACATCCGGGGCTTTCCAGAAATATATAATAGTCTATACTTTGGCCAAGAATAGACGACGTAAACTGGCGTTCAACGCCAGCTTTCTACCCAAACCTGGCGTCCAGCGCCAGAAAAGGAGCCAAAACCAGAGTTGAACGCCCAAACTGGCACAAAAGCTGGCGTTCAACTCCAAGAAGGACCTCTACACATGCAACACTCAAGCTCAGCCCAAACACACACCAAGTGGGCCCAGGAAGTAGATTTATGTATCAATTACTTACTCATGTAAACCCTAGTGGCTAGTTTATTATAAATAGGACCTTTTACTATTGTATTAGGTATCTTTGGTCTCAGTTTTAATCCATTGTTCATCTTAGGAGACTATTGATCACGTTCTAGGGGCTGGCCATCTCGGCCATGCCTGGACCTTTCACTTATGTATTTTCATACGGTAGAGTTTCTACACTCCATAGATTAAGGTGTGGAGCTCTGCTGTTCCTCAAAGATTAATGCAAAGTACTACTGTTTTCTATTCAATTCATCTTATTTCGCTTCTAAGATATCNGACATATCATGTGAGCATATTTTTCACTGAGAGGAGGGGATGTAGCCACTGACAACGGTGATGCCCTTGCATAAAGCCAGCCATGGAAAGGAGTAAGACTGATTGGATGAAGATAGCAGGAAAGCAGAGGTTCAGAGGAACGAAAAGCATCTCCATTCGCTTATTTGAAATTCCTACCAATGATTTACATAAGTACCTCTATCCCTATTCTATTATTTATTATTCGAAAACCCCATTTTCAATTTATATCTGCCTAACTGAGATTTGCAAGGTGACCATAGCTTGCTTCATACCAACAATCTCCGTGGGATTCGACCCTTACTCACGTAAGGTATTACTTGGACGACCCAGTGCACTTGCTGGTTAGTTGTATCGAAGTTGTGAACCATGGTATTGGCACCATGTTCTTGGCGCCACTGCCAGGGAAAGAAAGAGCCATGAATTTTACATAATTAAAGCGTAATCACGATTGTGCATACCAAGTTGCTCACGTTGCCAGGGATTGTTGAAGCCTGGACATCACAATTTCGTGCACCATTCAGCGTCTCCTAGATCTTCAACCAACTCTTCTTCTTGTACAATGACAGCTTCTTCTACTTGTTCTAGTACGAATTTATGCTCTGTCTTGTCCACTGGAGTTTCTAGTGTCTCCTTCATGCTACGCTCTTCATTAGATTGTCCACATGAGGCTGTGGTCAATCCTTGAATGTTCGCGCGTCTAGAAGCTAATTGAATTACTGCTTGCTCCAGTTGTCGAATGGTTGTTTGAAGTTTATTTACTGTTGCCTTGAGGCGAACCTCTGATTCTCGGGGTGATGGATTTGGACATGATAAGAGAGAGGAGAGAACCTCCCTCAAAACTAAATCTAAATCATGGAAAGTAAAAATTGGCGAGCTCCCCTCTGAATGGATGCATTCCCTCACTTTATAGCCTCTAATCTGTGTTTTCCGGGCCAAAACCTGGGTGAAAAACAGCCCAGAAATCGCCGCCTGCAATTTCTGTTACGTTCAGGTCGCGGGTAAGTGACGCGGAGGCATCATCCATGCGGCCGCGCGGGTTGAGGTTCGCAGATGCGACGCGGACGCGTCATTCACGCGTTCCTGTCACCTAACTTTGGGGAAGCTATGGCGAATTATATATCAAATCGAAACCTCGGACGTTAGCTTTCCAACGCAACTGGAACTGCGTCGTTTGGACCTCTGTAGCTAAAGTTATAGCCGTTTGAGTGCGAAGAGGTCAGGCTGGACAGCTTAGCAGTTTCTCCAACTTCTTGTATTCCTTCCACTTTGCATGCTTCCTTTCCATCCTCTGAGCCATTCCTGCCCTGTAATCTCTAAAAATACTTAACACACATATCAAGGCATCTAATGGTAATAAGAGAGGATTAATAATAAGCAAATATAAGATCAAAGAAGTATGTTTTCAATCTTAGCACAAAACCAGGAAGGAAAATGTAAAACATGCAAATAGTATAAATAAGTGGGTAAAGAGTTGATAAAAACCACTCAATTGAGTACAAGATAAACCATAAAATAGTGGTTTATCATAATTCCCTCGAACCATTGTGAGCCAATTCTTTGGGTTCGGGTTCACACTTTGATCATGGCCGTTCTTAGTGATCCATGCATTGGCATAGAACACTTGAACCATTAAGATTCTGACTTGTTGGATTGGGTTGGTGAGAGCTTCCCAACCTCTTCTTTGAATCTCACATCAGATCTCCGAATATTCACTCTTTTTGAGATGAATCTCTCCATCTCCCATGACTCGGAGGTGGAAGCAATTGCCTTCCCTTTCCTCTTTCTAGAGGTTTTTCCGGTCTTAGGTGCCATTAATGGTTATGAAAAAATAAAAAGCAAAGCTTTTTCTCATACCAAACTTAAAAGGTTTTGCTCATCCTCGAGCAAAAGAAGAAAGAAAGGAGTAGAAGAAGAAGAAAAGGAGGAGATGGAGGGGAGGAGTGGATTTGGACAAGGGGGTAAGTGTGTATGAGGTGTGAAATTAAAGGTTGTAAGGAGGGGTATTAATAGGGTAAGAGAGAGAGAGGGAATTCGGTTATGAAGGGGTGGGTTTGGGAGGGAAATGGTTTGAATTTGAATTGTGAGGTAGGTGGGGTTTTATGATGGATGGATGTGAGTGGTGAAGAGGTTGTGGGGAAGAGGGTAGGATTTGATAGGTGAATGGTGTTTGGGGAAGAGGTATTGATGTGATTGGTCAAGGGTATTTGGGGAAGAGTGTTATGGAAAGGTGTGAAGAGGAGAGAAGAAGAGGTGGGGTAGGTGGGGATCCTGTGGGGTTCACAGATCCTGAGGTGTCAAAGAATTCTGCTCCCTGTACCATTCTGGCATTAAACACCAGTTTGCTGCCCTTTTCTGGCATTTAACGCAAGCCAGACATCCTTTTCTGGCGTTAAACGCCAGTATGTCTGCCAATTTTGGCGTTTAACGCCAGCCAGACACCAGACACCTTTTTCTGGCGTTAAACGCCTAGAATGCTGCCCATTCTGGCGTTTAATGCCCAGAATGCTGCCAGACTAGGCGTTAAACGCCCATTCTGCTATCCTTACTGGCGTTTAAACGCCAGTAAGCCTGTCCTCCAGGGTTTGCTATTTTTGATGCTGTTTTTATGACTTCACATGATCATCAACCTAAAAAAAACATAAAATGACAATGGAAAATAAATAAATATAATTAAATAACATTGGGTTGCCTCCCAATAAGCGATTTTTTAATGTCAATAGCTTGATAGTGAGCTCTTAGAGAGCTTCACAGAGACTCAGAGCTTAATGATGGCCTCCAAACACCAAAATTAGAAGTTGTGTGTGGGCTCTGTTTGACTCTGTATTGAGAGAAGCTTTTCATGTTTCCTCTCCATGGTTACAGAAGAAGATCCTTAAACCTTAAACACAAGGTAGTCCTCATTCAATTGAAGGACTAACTCTCTGATAGCAAAAATTGTGTTGGTTAGGATTTTCTCTTGTAGAAATAAGAATTTCGTTGTAAGCATAGCTCCAAACCAACAAATAACTCTCACATCAAATTAAAATATGGTTTTGTCACATGTACAAACCCCAATAAAAATTAACCGAAGTATTTAGACTCCGGGTCGTCTCACGAAGAATTACAATGAAGTGATCAATTATTGGTTATAAAGGGGGTAAGGGGGTTGGTTTTATATTTTTGCAAGAAAGTAAATGGCAAGAAAAATTAAATGACACGAAGAGTAAAAAGAGCAATTAAAGAAAGCAAGTAATAAAGAGAGACATTCATGGGAAAGATTGAGATCATAGGCTTTCTATCCTAGTCATGCAATGATTAATTCATCTTATTTAGTCAACTCCAACAAATAGGGAGAAAGTCAAACAAGACTAATCAATCATACCACAATAATACACAAGAATTTATCTCATTACGTCATCTCCAACATTGGAAGAAGGTATCATATTATCTTCCATGAGAGAAAGTCTAACAAGACTAGCTAATCTCAATCCAAAAGTCCAAATCAACTTACTAATTAAATTAGCAAAAGATTAGCGTCAATGGAAACAATATTAGCTAACAACTCTAGATCACCAACATAAGTTGGGTTTTCATGACTCAAGATTACCTAATTACTCTTTCCAAGCCAAGAATGCTCAAAATCTACTCTAACATTCTTCCAAGCATTTTATCAAACACTTGGAAGGCATACAAGGAAAGCATGATAAAAGTGCAAGAATGATAAATCTACCAACTACTAATTGCAAGAAAAGTAAATCAACAACTCAATTCATCAATAAAAAGAACATCAAACATTAATTTGCATTAAAAGAAAATGGAAATCCAACAAGGGTTCATCAACATAAAAGTAACAAAATAAAGGAAATGACAAGTAAAACTAGAAGAGTAGAGATATAACAACAAGAAATTAAAAGGAAAAACTAAATCAAAACAAGAATTAAAACTTGGATCCAAGAAGAATTAACTAAAACTACCCTAAAATCTAGAGAGAGGAGAGATCCTCTCTCTCTAGAATTCTACCCTAAAACATGATGAAAACTAAACTATGACTACTTGGTTTATTCCCCCTTCAATCCTTGGGTTCAATAGCATCAGAAATGGGTTAGATTGGGCCCAAAATGAGCTGCAAAATTGCTGAGGGCGATTTCATTAAAGTGGACCCACGGGCAGAATCGACGCGCACCCGTACATAGCGCGTGTGCGCCCCTGATCGCGAAGCAACATATGGTAAAATTTCTATCATTTCGAAGCCCCGAATATTAGCTTTCCAACACAATTGGAACCGCCTCATTTGGATCTCTGTAGCTCAAGTTAAGGTCGATTGAGTGCCAGGAGGTCGGGCTTGACAGCTTTACGGTTCCTTCATTTCTTCATGAGTTCTCCCAATTTGCATGCTTTTTCTTCATTTCTTCCATCCAATACTTGCCTTATGATCCTGAAATCACTCAACAACATATCAAGGCATCGAATGGAATTAAAGTGGATTAAAATTGGCTATTTTAAGGCCTAAAAAGCATGTTTTCACATTTAAGCACAAATCAAGGGAGAATTATAAAACCATGCTATTTCATTGAATAAATGTGAGAAAAGTTGATAAAACCACCCAAATTAAGCACAAGATAAACTACAAAATCGGGGTTTATCACTCTCCTCTGTCCACATCAATCACAGCTCTTGCTGTGGCTAGGAAGGGTCTTCCAAGGATGATGGATTCATCTTCATCCTTCCCAGTGTCTAGGATTATGAAATCAGCAGGGATGTAAAAGCCTTCAACCTTCACTAAGACATCCTCTACAACTCCATAAGCCTGTTTTCTTGATTTGTCTGCCAATTCTAGTGAGAATTTAGCAGCTTGTACCTCAAAGATCCCTAGTTTCTCCATTACAGAGAGTGGCATGAGGTTTATTCCTGACCCCAGGTCACATAGAGCCTTCTCAAAGGTCATGGTGCCTATGATACAGTGTATGAAGAACTTTTCTGGATTCGGTTTCTTCTGAGGTAATTTCAGTTGAACCAAGGCATTCAGTTCATTGATGAGCAATAGAGGTTCATCCTCCCAAGTCTCATTACCAAATAGCTTGGTATTCAGCTTTATGATTGCTCCTAGGTACTAAGCAACTTGCTCTTCAACAATATCTTCATCTCTTCAGAGGAAGAATACTCATCAGAGCTCATGAATGGCAACAGTAAGTTCAGTGGAATCTTTATGGTCTCTGTATGAGTCTCAGATTCCTTTGGTTCCTCATTAGGGAATTCCTTAATGGTCAGTGGACGTCCATTGAGGTCTTCCTCACTGGAAATCACTGCCTCTTCTTCCTCTATAGGTTCGGCCATGTTGGGTATACTGATGGCCTTGCACTCTCTCTTTGGATTCTCTTTTGTATTGCTTGGGAGAGTACTAGGAGGGATTTCAGTAACTCGTTTACTCAGCTGACCCACTTGTGCCTCCAAATTTCTGATGGAAGACCTTGTTTCAGTCATGAAACTGAGAGTGGTCTTAGATAGATCAGAGACTATGGTTGCTAAGTCAGAGAGGCTCTGCTTAGAATTCTCTGTTTGTTGCTCAGAAGATGATGGAAAAGGCTTGCTATTGCCAAACCTATTTCTCCCAACATTATTATTATTGAAGCCTTGATTAGGCTTCTGTTGATCCTTCTATGAGAAATTAGGATAATTCCTCCATGAAGGATTGTAAGTGTTTCCATAGGATTCTCCCATGTAATTCACTTCTTCCATTGCAGGATTCTCATGGTCATAAGCTTCTCTTCAGAGGAGGCTTCTTTAGTACTGCCGGATGCAGCTTGTATTCCAGTCAAATTCTGAGAAATCATATTGACTTGCTGAGTTAATATTTTATTCTGAGCCAATACGGCATTCAGAGTATCAATCTCAAGAACTCCTTTCTTCTGAGTCATCCCATTATTCACAAGATTTCTTTCAGAAGTATACATGAACTGGTTATTTGCAACCATTTCAATGAGTTCCTGGGCTTCTGCAGGCATTTTCTTAAGATGAAGGGATCCACCAGCAGAGTGGTCCAATGACATCTTGGACAATTCAGACAGACCGTCATAGAATATACATAAGATGCTCTATTCTAAAAGCATGTCAGAAGGACACCTTCTGATCAAATGCTTGTATCTTTCCCAGGCTTCATAGAGGGATTCACCTTCCTTCTATCTGAAGGTTTGGACTTCTACTCTAAGCTTGCTCAACTTTTCCTAAGAGTTCAGGCTTTCTTTAGGTTGTAAGTCCAACCATATCCTAGCTCTGTCTCTTACAGCAAAGGGGAAAAACATAAGCCTGTAGACCTCAGGATTAACCCCATTGGTCTTAACAGTATCACAGATTTGCAAGAATTCAGCCAAGAACTGAAGAGGATCTTCCAATGAAAGTCCATGAAACTTGCAATTTTGCTGCATTAGAGAAACTAATTGAGGTTTAAGCTCAAAGTTGTTTGCTCCAATCGCAGGAATTGAGATGCTTCTTCCATAGAAGTCAGAAGTTGGTGCAGTAAAGTCACCAAGCACCTTCCTTGCATCTCCACCATTGTTGTTGTTTTCGGCTGCCATGTCTTATTCTTTTTCAAAAATTTCTGTAAGGTCCTTTCCAGAGTGTTGTGCTTTAGCTTCTCTTAATTTCCTATTTAGAGTCCTTTCAGGTTCAGGATCTGCTTTAATAAGAATGTTCTTATCCTTGTTCCTGCTCATATGAAAAAGAAGAGAACAGAAAAGAAGAGGAATCCTCTATGTCACAGTATAGAGATTCTTATGTGAGTAGAAGAAGAGAAGAATAGAAGAATAAGGTAGAGAGAGAATAAATTCTTGATAAAACTTAACAAATTACATGCAAATTCACTAGGAAAAGATAGGAAAGATGCTCACGCATCCCTAAACCTAACAAAAACTAATAAACAAGCAAAAGGTAAACATATTCACATATTCACAATAGCCAATAACATAACACCATTGCAATTCCCTGGCAACGGAGCCAAAAATTTGATATGAAAAATTATTGTCGGTCTAGAAATTCTCTTAATAGAAAAGGAATTTCTTTGTTATAAGCATAGTTCTAAACCAACTAATAATTCTCAATCAAATTTTAAAATATTGGTTGTCACAAGTACAAACCCCAATGAAAATTAACCGAAGTATTCAAACCTCTGGTCGTCTCACAAGGAATTGCAATGAAGTGCTCAATTATTGGTTATGAAGAAATATGGGGGGTTTGATTTGGAAATTAGCAAGAAAAGTAAATAACAAGAAAATAAATGACAAAAGCTAATAAAAGAAAGGAAAGGAACTCTTGGCTAGACATGGGAATTGAGATCACCATCCTTGTCATCAAACCATATATTGACAATTATGAGGACCCATTAAGTCTACTCCTATACTTGAAGTAAGTACAATATCTACCTCAATGTATTAAGTACGTCAAGTAGGCTTGATCAACATCAATCTATAAGTCCTAACCTAGCTACTAATTGACTTAGTAGTAGGTTAGAGTCAATGGTTATCAAATTGACCATATAGGGTTCTCAAATCACCAATTCATTGAGACCCAATGACTCAAGGTCCCCCAATTCCCTTAGCCTAGGCCAAAAGTAAAGAGAACTACCCAAAAACTAGAGGAACCATTCTATCAAACACCTAGAGTGCAAGAAAGGTAAACATCATAAAATGCAAGAATTAATAAAAGCTACAACTAACATGAGCAAGAAATTAACAATAACAATGAAGATAAACATAAAGAGACATGGGAACAAAAAATTGCATTAAAAGAAAATTGGAATCAACAAGGGTTCATAAGCATAAAAGTAACAAATAATGGGAATACAAGTAAAACTAGAAGAATAGAGATGTAACAACAAGAAATTAAAAGGGAAAACTAAATCAAAACAACAATTAAAGGCTGGATCTAAGGAAAATTAACCTAAACTACCCTAATTCTAGAGAGAAGGGAGAACTTCTCTATCTGAAATTCTACCTACAACATGATAAAATTTACACTATGAGTCTCCTCCTCCCAATCCCTTGCCATCCTTGGGTTCAAAAGCATCATAAATGAGTTGGATTTGGGCCTCCTTGAGCTCAGAAATCGCCCCCGTATATTGCCCTTAAGTTGGTCACGTGCCGCTTGTCACGCATACGCATGGGTCACGCATACGCATCATTGGAAATTTTCCTGTCACGCGTGGGCATGGGGTGACGCGTGCACGTCACTTGCGAAACTTTCATTTCACGCATACGCATGGGTGATGCGTGCGCATGGCATTCAATTAAGCAAATCCTCATTTCTTCATGAATTCTCCATTTTTGCATGCTTTTTCTTCATTCCTTCAATCCAATCTTTGCCTTCGAATCCTAAAATCATTTAACAAACATATCAAGGCATCGAATGGAATTAAATTGAATTAAAATTAGTGATTTAAAGCCCTAAAAATCATGTTTTTACTCTTAAGCATAAATTAGGAGCAATTCATAAAACTATGCTATTTCATTGAATAAATTTGAGAAAATATGATAAAATTGCCTAAATTAAGCACAAGATAAACCACAAAATTGGGGTTTATCAAGAGACCCAGAGAAAAGGTTGGGAAGTCCTAACCAGTCCCATTTAAAATGTTGGGATTCTAATGGTGCAAGAGTTCTATGCTAATGCATGGGTTACAAAAAACCATGACACTATTGTAAACCCAAATCCAAAGAATTGGAGCACCATGGTCCGAGGTAGAATCTTAGATTTCAGCCCGAAAAGTGTGAGGTTGGCGTTCAACTTTCCTCTAATGCAAGGAGACCCACATCCTTACACTAGAAGAGTCAACTTTGATCAAAGACTAGATCAAGTGCTCTCAGACATCTGTGTGGAATGAGCACAGTGGAAAAGGGATTCTCAAGGCAAGCCCATTCAACTAAAAAGGCTTGTCCTTAAGCCCATAGCTAGAGGATGGTTGGAATTTATCCAACACTCTATCATCCCTACTAGCAACCGGTTAGAAGTGACTATTGAAAGGGCCATCGTGATTCATTGCATCATGATTGGAAGTGAGGTGGAAGTACATGAGGTAATTCCTCAAGAACTGTACAAAATAGCTGAGAAAAGCCTTTCACAAATGCAAGGTTTGCATTCTCTCACCTCATCTGTCATATATGCAATTCCGCTGGAATTGTCATAGAAGGAGACATCTTCATCGGGGAAGACAAGCCCATCACTAAGAAGGGGATGGAGCAAACTAAAAAGCATGCACAAGAGCCTCTGCAGCCGCCTTAGCATGAAATCCCTGAGATGTCTCAAGGGATGTATTTTCCTCCTCAAAGCTATTGAGATCAATGGCATACTTCCATGGGAGAATTGAGCTCTAACATAGAGCAATTGAGGTTATGAGGGAAGACCAAAGATCCATTCCACCATCCTCAATGAAATAAGGGAAGACCAAAGATCCATTAGAGAAGACCAAAGGGCTATGAGGGAAGAACAACAAAGGTAAATGAGTGACATAGAAAATATCAAGCACCATATTGGATCCTCAAGGAGGATTACTAGCCGCCACCATTAAAAGTGGATTCGTTCTCTTTATCTCCTTTTCTTTTGTATTTTTCTATTTTCTGTTATGTTGTGTTGTCTGTTCTCTTGTTCTTGTTGCAAGATCATTTGCATTTATGTCTTAAGGCTATAAAATGTTCCATATATCTCTCACCTTGCTTAAATAGAAAATTTTATTTAAAAAGAATTGAGAGATACATAAATTTCAAGTTTATAATAAAAATAGTTCAATTATCTTGATGTGGTGGCATTGCTTTTGTTTTCTGAATGTATGAATAAACAGTGTGTAACAACCCCAATTTTTGAGTACGCGAGATATTTTCTGAAAGTACGGATTTCTTCAGAAGATCAGTAAGGGGAGAACCTCTGCTATATCATCAAGCATCTCAATCCTCATTGTCATTATATTATCTTTAACTCAGGACCTTAGTTGAGATAAGCCCGACAACGCAATCACGAAGAACCTGGTTTTTGAAGCGTATCAGTTAGGAGTTTTGATTCTGGTTTCCGTAAATAGTCTCAGTTTGACGAACCGGACTCGATTCATGGGAGAAGAGAGATAATAGTATAAAAACAGGAAATTGGTTTAACCGGATTCAAAGTTTACTAGTGCAGCTTAACACCAACATTCTCTGATGACTTTAGCAATGCTAAGGTTTCATAATACATGTTCTATTCTCATAATAAATATGTTACTAGTGTCATTTATGCTAGTAGCTCAGAAAATAAATTTTAGAGATATTTTTACAAGTGTTCCGATACATCTAGTTTTAGTAGTTATACACCGGAGATATTTTAATATTATTTTAACCCACCTCCAAGCCAACCAATCACAACTCTCCTTATACCCCCAAGACACTCCAAGGCTGGTCATTTACTCCCTTTGGCCAAAAATGAGAAGACAGAAAAGAGAGAAACTTTCATGACACTTTAATCTTGAAAGCTTGATTTCTCCTGAACTAAAACTCAAATTAAAATTCCAATCCGAACAAAATGATCCTCTCTTCTTTCTCAACATGATCATATGACTTATCAAGGCTGGAATCAAGGTGAGTTGGCTGCACCATCTCCCTTTTGCTTCGGTTTCAAGGAAACATGCTTAAACATGTGTTTTCTTGATGTTCTTCCTTAGGAAACATGCTTAACTTGACTTGAGGGCCAACAAACGTTAATTTCCAGCAAGTCTAAGGTGAGAAATCCCTTCCTAACATGCTGAGTGAGATTCGGTCAGTTGAGGGTTTTTGGATTTAATGTTGCTCTTGATGTGATTTAGAAGGAAAAAGTGCTTAAGGACCACCTGAAAGTATAACCAATTTTGGAGTAACAAAACTAGGTAGGGTTTGGTAAAATTAATCTTGATTAATTATTTTTGAGATGTGTGATTATGATATGGTTTGGTTATCCTTCAAATTGATTGCTTATATGAGTTATTCTTGGTGAAAGTTTGTTAAAATTTTGATGAAATTTGATGATATTCAAGCTATGAAACATGTTCTTGAGTGCAGTTGGAAAAAGGAACCTTAAACCTTAAATTGGGGTTGAATTTGTGTTGAAATCAAGTAGGAAATAAGGGGCTTTGGTGGCTACAATTTTATTATGAATTTTGGTAAAAAATCGGTTACTGAAAAGATTGAAAAACGGGTAAAAACAAAGAAAGAATCTGAAGAATTTATGAAGAACACGAAGAACACTTTGTGTGTGATGAAGAAAATTGAAGAACAGGCATTAGATGTTTAAAAGGGCAAAGAAGTAAAATTTTTGGTGTTTAGGGGGTTATTTGGTAATTTCCAAAAGTTAGGGTGGTTAAAGTAGAAATATTAAAAGTTACAGGTGGTAAAAAGTGAATTTTAAAGGTTAAAAGTTTTGGCTAATTTTCGAAAATTTAATGATGAAATAATAAATAATAATAAAATAATAAAATAATATGAAAAAGGCAGTTTTCTGTAAAAGGTTTAGACAGACAACTTTAAGCGCAGAATCTCATAATTACCTTCATAAAACACTTTGCGAGTGGTAATAACATGTTAATGAGGCAAAGATAAAGGAAACATAAAAAGTTAAAGACATGGTAAAAACCAAAGAAAATTCTGTAAAGTTTTAATGACAGAAAAATAGATAGAGATTAGTGAACGAACTAGGGCAACATAGTTAGCCCTTGAGTTGTGGCTAGGGTTTGGTATTTGGTGCATGGAATTGCAATCACACCTTTGCAACTCCGCACAACTAACCAGCAAGTGCACTGGGTCATCCAAGTAATACGTTACGTGAGTAAGGGTCGATCCCACGGAGATTGCCGGCTTGAAGCAAGCTATGGTCATCTTGTAAATCTTAGTCAGGCGGATTCAATGGGTTATGAGGTTTTGATAATTAAAATATAAATAAAACGTAAATTAAAATAAAGATACTTATGTAATTCATTGGTGGGAATTTCAGATAAGCGTTTGGAGATGCTTTGTTGCTTCTGAACCTCTGCTTTCCTATTGTCTTCATCCAATCATGCATGCTCCCTTTCATGGAAAGCTGTATGTTGGTGGATTACCGTTGTCAATGGCTACCATCCGTCCTCTCAGTGAAAATGGTCCAAGTAGGGTTTCTGTACGGCTAATCAGCTGTCGGATCTCTCATCTCGGATGAAAAATACCAGGCACAGCTACCTCACGGCTAATCATCTGTCGGTTCTCACTTGTGTCGGAATAGGATCTCTCTATACTTTTGCACACTGTCACTGCGCCCAACATTCGTGAGTTTGAAGCTCGTCACAGTCATCCCGTCCCAGATCCTACTCGGAATACCACAGACAAGGTTTAGATTTTCCGGATCTCAAGAATGCTACCAATTGGTTCTAGCCTCTACCACGAAGGTTCTAATCTCACGGATTCGAATGCTCTTTTGTCAGGAGAGGCAAGTCAAATCCGTGGATCAGAGACCCAAGAGACTATACTCCAACTGTCGTCCAATGACTACGTTGAACATCATGTAGACCGCTTGTGGTTGTCAGGAACGCGGATCTTGGCTAATCGAGTAACGAAGATAGTGGGTGATTGTCACAGGTCACCCCTTCATCCTGACTTAACTGAATTAAGTACGAGAGTATATCTTGGAGAAGAAGTAAGCATGAATTGAAAGAGAAACAATAGTACTTACATTAATTCATGAAGAACAGCAGAGCTCCGCAACTTAATCTATGAGGTGTAGAAACTCCACTGTAGAAAAATACATAAGAGAAAAAGGTCTAGGCATGGCCAAATGGCCAGCCTCCAAATGTGAAAAGTGGCATAAGATTCTCCGAATACAATAGGAAAGACTAGTATTTATACTAAACTAGTTACTAAGGATTACAGAAATTGAGTAACTAAGTGCAGAGAGTGCAGAAATCCACTTTCGGGGCCCACTTGGTGTGTGCTTGGGATGAGCATTGAGCTTTACACGTGCATAGGCCTTTTCTAGAGTTAAACGCCAGCTTGGATGCCAGTTTGGGGGTTTCACTCCTGTTCTGGTGTCAGTTCCGGCGTTTTACGCCAAAAAAGGGTCTCTGGCTGGCGTTGAACGCCAGTTTGGGCCATCAAATCTCAGGCAAAGTTTAAACTATTATATATTGCTGGAAAGCCCAAGATGTTAGATTTCTAGCCCAATTGAGAACGTGCCAATTAGACTTCTGTAGCTCCAGAAAAACGCGTTTGAGTACAGAGAGGTCAGAATCCAACAGCATCTGCAGTCCTTTCTCGGCCTCTGAATCAGATTTTTGCTCAGGTCCCTCGATTTCAGCCAGAAAATACCTGAAATTACAGAAAAACACACATAATCATAGTAAAGTTTAAAAATGTGATTTCTGCATAAAAACTAATAAAAATATAATAAAAAGTAACTAAAATATACTAAAAATTATGTAAAAACAATGCCAAAAAGCGTATAAATTATCCGCCCATTACAATACCAAACTTAAATTGTTGCTTGTCCCCAAGCAACTAAAAACAAAATAAGATAAAAAAAAAGAGAAAATACAATAAATTTCAAAAATATCAACGAAGATTAGTTTTAATTAGATGAGCGGGACTAGTAGCTTTTAGGAACTCTGAAATACAGATAATGTTATTGATTTTCCTAGTTAAGTTCTTTTTTATTCTTGCACACAGCTACTTTATGAGTCTTGGCCATGACCCTTAGCATTTTGTTTTTCAGTATTACCACCGGATACATAAATGCCACAGACACATAACTGGGTGAACCTTTTCATTGTAACTCAGCTTTGCTAGAGTCCCCAGTTAGAGGTGCCCAGAGTTCTTAAGCACACTATTTTGCTTTGCATCACGACTTTAACCACTCAGTCCCAAGCTTTTCACTTGGACCTTCATGACACAAGCACATGGTTAGGGACAGCTTGATTTAGCCGCTTAGGCAAGGATTTTATTCCTTTTGGGCCCTCCTATCCACTGATGCTCAAAGCCTTGGATCCTCTTTACCCTTGCCTTTTAGTTTAAAGGGTTACTGGCTTTTTCTGCTTGCTTTTTCTTTTTCTTTTTCTTTCTTTTTTTCTTTTTCTTTTTTTTTTTGCAAGATTTTGTTTTTCACTGCTTTTTCTTGCTTCAAGAATTAATTGTATGGTTTTTCAGATCACCAATTACATGTATCCTTTTTAATTATTCTTTCAAGAGTCAACTTTTCTTAATTCCAATTTCAAACATGCACTGTTTAAGCATACATTCAGAATGCAAGATGTATTGCCACCACATCAAAATAATTAAACTAATTTCAAGATAAATTTCAAAATTATGCACTTCTTGTTCTTTTGCAAATAAAAGCATTTTTTTCATTTAAGAAAGGTGAGCAATTCATGGAATCATTCATAGCTTTAAGACATAGACACTAGACACTAATGATCATGTAATAAAGACATAAACATAGACAAAACATAAAGCATAGAAACAAAAAATAGAAAAATAAGAACAAGGAAATTAAAGAACGGGTCCACCTTAGTGACGGCGGCTAGTTCTTCCTCTTGAAGATCCTATGGAGTGCTTGAGCTCCTCAATATCTCTTCCTTGCCTTTGTTGCTCTTCCCTCATGGCTCTTTGGTCTTCTCTAATTTCATGGAGGATAATGGAGTGCTCTTGGTTCTCTATGTTGGAACTCAAATCTCCTAAAGAGGTGTTGAGTTACTCCCAATAGCTTTGTGGAGGAAAGTGTATCCCTTGAGGCATCTTAGGGATTTTTTGATGAGGAATTTTCTCATGCTCTTGTTGAGGTCCATGAGCGGGCTCTCTTATTTTCTTCATCCTCTTTTTAGTGATGGGCTTGTGAGATGAATCTCTCCATCTCCCATGACTCAGAGTTGGAAGCAACTGCCTTCCCTTTCCTCTTCTTAGAGGTTTCTCCGGCCTTAGGTGCCAATAATGGTTATGGAAAAACAAAAAGCAGAGCTTTTTTCCACACCAAACATAAAAGGTTTGCTCGTCCTCGAGTAAAAGAAGAAAGAAAGGATTACAGGAATAAGAGATGGAGGAGATGGAGGTGTGTGTATGGTTTGGCCAAGGGGGTTTTAGGTGGTTATGATGTGTGAAAATGAAGGAGTGATGAGGGGCTTATATAGGAGTGGAGTGGAGAGGGAATTCTCGTAATAGGGGTCGGGTTTGGGAGAGAGATGGTTTAAATTTGAATGCGTGGGGGTAGGTGGGTTGTATGATGGTTTTGGAGGAGAAATAGAGGTGATTGGTGGAGGTTATTTTGGGGAAGAGTGTTATGGAAAGGTGTGAAAAGGAGAGAAAAAGAGTTGGGGTAGGTGGGGATCCTGTGGAATCCACAGATCCTGAGGTGTCAAGGAATTCTGCTCCCTGCACCTTTCTGGCATTTAAACGCCCCTGGACAGCCCTTTCTGGTGTTTAACGCCAGCCAGACACCTTTTTCTGCCGTTAAACGGCAGTCTGTCTGCCAATTCTGGCGTTTAACGCCCAGAATGCTGCCAGACTGGGCGTTAAACACCAATTCTGCTATCCTTACTGGCGTTTAAACGTCAGTAAGCCTGTCCTCCAGGGTGTGCTATTTTTGATGCTGTTTTTGATTCCGCTTTAATTCTGCAGCTATTTTTGTGACTCTACATGATCATCAACCTAAAGAAAACATAAACTAACAATGGAAAATGAAATGAAAAAGTAATTAACATAGATAAATAAGATTGGGTTGCCTCCCAATAAGCGCTTCTTTAATGTCAATAGCTTGACAGTAAGCTCTTATAGAGCTTCACAGATACTCAGAGCATGATTGTGGCCTCCCAACACCAAACTTAGAGTTTGAATGTGGGGGCTCTGCTTGACTCTGTATGGAGAGAACTGGATGAAGCTTTTCATGCTTCTTCTCCATGTTTACAGAAGAAGATTCTTGAGCCTTAAACACAAGGTAGTCCTCATTCAATTGAAGGATTAACTCTCCTCTATCCACATCAATCACAGCCCTTGCTGTGGCTAGGAAGGGTCTTCCAAGCATGATGGAGTCATCCTCATCTTTTCCAGTGTCTAGGATTATGAAGTCAGCAGGGATGTAAAGGCCTTCAACCTTCATTAAGACATCCTCTACAAGTCCATAAGCTTGTTTCATTGATTTGTCTGCCATCTCTAGCGAGATTCTTGCAGCTTGTACCTCAAGGATCCCTAGTTTCTCTATTACAGAGAGTGGCATGAGGTTTATACCTGACCCCAAGTCACACAGAGCCTTCTCAAAGGTCATGGTGCCTATGGTACAAGGTATTAAGAACCTTCTGGGATCCGGTTTCTGCTGAGGTAATTTCTGCTAAACCAAGGCATTCAGTTCATTGATGAGCAATGGAGGTTCATCCTCCCAAGTCTCATTACCAAATAACTTGGCATTCAGCTTCATGATTACTCTTAGATACCGAGTAACTTGCTCTTTAACAATATCTTCATCCTCTTCAGAGGAAGAATAATCATCAGAGCTCATGAATGGCAACAGTAAGTTTAGTGGAATCTCTATGGTCTCTGTATGAGCCTCAGATTCCTTTGGTTCCTCATTAGGAAACTCCTCAGTGGTAAGTGGACGTCCATTGAGGTCTTCCTCACTGTAAATCATTGCCTCTTCCTCCTCTATAGGTTCGGCCACTTTGGATATATTGATGGCCTTGCACTCTCTCTTTGAATTCTCTTTTGTATTGCTTGGGAGAGTACTATGAGGGATTTCAGTAACTCTTTTACTCAGATGACCCACTTGTGCCTCCAAATTTCTGATGGAGGATCTTGTTTCAGTCATGAAATTGAGAGTGGTCTTACATAGATCAGAGACTATGGTTGCTAAGTCAGAGAGGCTCTGCTTAGAATTCTCTGTCTGTTGTTGAGAAGATGATGGAAAAGGCTTGCTATTGACAAACCTATTTCTCCCACCATTATTATTATTAAAGCCTTGTTGAGGCTTCAGTTGATCCTTCCATGAGAGATTTGGATGATTTCTCCATGAAGGATTATAGGTGTTTCCAGGGAATTCTCCCATGTAATTCACCTCTTCCATTGTAGGATTCTTAGGGTAATAAGCTTCTCCTTCAGAGGAGGCTTCTTTAGTACTGCTGGATGCAGTTTGCATTCCAATCAGATTCTAAGAAATCATATTGACTTGCTGAGTAAATATTTTATTCTGAGTCAATATGGCATTCAGAGTATCAATCTCAAGCACCCCTTTCTTCTGAGTTATCCCATTATTCACAGGATTTTTTTCAGAAGTATACATGAACTGGTTATTTGCAACCATTTCAATGAGTTCCTGGGCTTCTGCAGGTGTTTTCTTCAGATGAAGAGATCCACCAGTAGAGTGGTCCAATGACATCTTGGACAATTCAGACAGACCATCATAGAATATACGTAAGATGCTCCATTCTGAAAGCATGTCAGAAGGACACCTTCTGATCAATTACTTGTATCTTTCCCAAGCTTCATAGAGGGATTCACCTTCCTTCTATCTAAAGGTTTGGACTTCCACTCTAAGCTTGCTCATCTTTCGAGGTGGAAAGAATTTGGCCAAGAAAGCATTGACTAACTTTTCCCAAGAGTTCAGGCTTTCTCTAGGTTGTGAGTCCAACCATATCCTAGCTCTGTCTCTTACAACAAAGGGTAAAAGCATAAGTCTGTAGACCTTGGGATCAACCCCATTGTTCTTAACAGTGTCACAGATTTGCCAGAATTCAGCTAAGAACTGATGAGGATCTTCCAATGGAAGTCCATGAAACTTGCAATTTTGCTGCATTAGAGAAACAAATTGAGGCTTAAGCTCAAAGTTGTTTGCTCCAATTGCAGGAATTGAGATGCTTCTTCCATAGAAGTTGGAAGTTGGTGCAGTAAAGTCACCAAGCATCTTCCTTGCATCTCCACCATTGTTCTTAGGTTCGGCTGCCATGTCTGCCTCTTTTTCTAAATTTGCTGTAAGGTCCTCTCCAGAGTGTTGTGCTTTAGCTTCTCTTAGCTTCCTCTTCAGAGTCCTTTCAGGTTCAGGATCAGCTTCAACAAGAATGTCTTTATCCCTGTTCCTGCTCATATAAAAAAGAAGAGAACAAAGAGAGAAGAGGAATCCTCTATGTCAAGTATAGAGATTCCTTTACGTGTTAGAGGAAAAAAAGAATAGAAGAATGAGGTAGAGAGAGAATAAGAAGAATTCGAACATAGAGAGAGTGAGAGGGTTCGAATTATTAGATGAGTAGAAGAGAAATGTTAGTAAATGAATAAAATAAATAGAAAGAGATGAGAGAGAGAGTATTCGAATTTTAAGAAGAGGGAAAAGAAAAGTATTTTTATTTTTATTTAATTAATTAAGTTAGTTTCGAAAATTTCAAAAAGAAATACAAGAAAATTAAAAACTAAAACAATTAGTTAATTAAAAATATTTTTGAAAAGGTGGTTAGTGATTTTCAAAAATTAGAAATGGAAAAGTAGTTAGGTGGTTTTGAAAAAGATAAGAAATAGTAAACTTTTTAAAATTAAAACAAACAAGTCAAGTAGTTTGTTGAAAAAGATTTGAAAATAGATTTTGAAAAGATAAGAAGTTAGAAAAAGATTTTGAAATTAAAATTTTAAAAAGATATGATTAAAATTTATTTTGAAAAAGAATTGAAAAAGAAATTAAAAAGATTTGATTTTTAAAATTAAAGTTGATGACTTGACTAACAAGAAACTAAAAGATATGATTCTAGAATTTAAAGATTGAACCTTTCTTAACAAGAAAGTAANAAAACATTAAAAGAAAAATGAAAAAGATTTTGAAAAATTTTAAGAATGAAATTCGAAAATCATAAAAAAATGAAAAAGAATTGATTTTGAAAAAGATTTGAAAAGATAAAGTTTTTAAATTGAAATGTTGACTTGACTAACAAGAAACAACTAAATTTTAAAAGCTTTTGACCAAGTCAACTCAAAATTTCGAAAATTATGAGAAGAATAAGGAAAAGATATTTTTTTTTACTTTTGAATTTTTAATGAGGAGAGAGAAAAACAACAAAATGAAACAAAACATAAAAATTTAAGATCAAAACAAATAATGCATGCAAGAACACTTTGAATGTCAAGATGAACACCAAGAACACCTTGAAGATCATGATGAACATCAAGAACATATTTTTGAAAAATTTTAAGAAAAGAAAGACATGCAAGACACCAAACTTAAGAATTTTTTTTTTTAAACTTTAGACACTAACAATTTGAAAATATACAAGAAAAACAAAAACAACACAAAACAAGAAAAATTAAAGATCAAACAAGGAAAATCATCAAGAACAACTTAAAGATCACAAAAGAACACAATGCATGAATTTTTGAAAATCTAAGAAAAATTAAAAACATGCAGTTGACACCAAACTTAAAATTTGACACAAGACTCAAACAAGAAACACAAATTTTTTTTTGGTTTTATGATTTTATTAATTTTTTGTATATATTTTTTTCGAAATTATTTTGGAAAAATAAAATAAAGAAATTCAAAAATTTTTAATAAGAATTCCAGGATTCATGCAATGTTATTCTAAAGCTTCAGTCCAAAAGATTAGACATGGCCAAATGGCTAGCAAGCTTTAGTATAATAAATACATACAACAATCCAATGAATAAGAATTCAAAGGCTCCTTCAATAGCTGCAATGATAAGTTAAAGCTTCGGTCCAAAAGATTAGACATGGCTTAATAGCCAGCCAAGCTTAACATATCATCATGAAGCTCGAAGGTGGAATTCATTCTTAAAAATTTTGATGAATTTTTAGAAAACTAAATTTTTTTTTCGAAAATAAAAATAAAAAAGCTTAAACATAAAATAAAATTACCCAATCTAAGCAACAAGATGAACCGTCAGTTGTTCAAACTCGAACAATCCTCGGCAACGGTGCCAAAAACTTGGTGCACGGAATTGCAATCACACCTTTGCAACTCCGCACAACTAACTAGCAAGTGCACTGGGTCGTCCAAGTAATACCTTACGTGAGTAAGGGTCAATCCCACGGAGATTACCGGCTTGGAGCAAGCTATGGTCATCTTGTAAATCTTAGTCAGGCAGATTCAATTGGTTATGAGGTTTTGATAATTAAAATATAAATAAAACGTAAATTAAAATAAAGATACTTATGTAATTCATTGGTGGGAATTTCAGATAAGCGTTTGGAGATGCTTTGTTGCTTCTGAACCTCTGCTTTCCTATTGTCTTCATCCAATCATGCGTGCTCCCTTCCATGGCAAGCTGTATGTTGGTGGATCACCGTTGTTAATGGCTACCATCCGTCCTCTCAGTGAAAATGGTCCAGGTACGGTTTCTGTACGGCTAATCAACTGTCGGATCTCTCGTCTCGGATGAAAAATACCAGGCACAGCTACCGCACGACTAATCATCTGTCGGTTCTCACTTGTGTCGGAATAGGATCTCTCTATCCTTTTGCACACTGTCACTGTGCCCAACATTCGTGAGTTTGAAGCTCGTCACAGTCATCCTGTCCCAGATCCTACTCGAAATACCACAGACAAGGTTTAGACTTTCTGGATCTCAGGAATGCTACCAATTGGTTCTAGCCTCTACCACGAAGGTTCTAATCTCATGGATTCGAATGCTCTGTTGTCAGGAGAGGCAAGTCAAATCCGTGGATCAGAGACCCAAGAGACTATATGTAAGACCCCAAAATTTTTTAAAAGTTATTAATTAATTATTTATGATGCATTATATTTATTTAAGACTGTATTTTGGAGATTTTTATATAAAAGTTAAGTAAACTCCTATTTTTAATTTAGAGTTCTTATAATTGAAAAATAGTGAATATTTTATATGCCTTAATTTTAAATATTTATATTTTTAACCTTATTTTATAAATGAAGGAGAATTAATTTATTTATCTCTAATTTTTATTTAATTAGCATTTAATTGAAACTAATTTACAAATTTGTAATTAAAAGATATTTCAAAGATAGATACTTTATATTTAATTTGATTTTTAATTATTATCCCATCTTTTTATTTATTTTATAAAATTACACTACTACACCTAACATTTTAATAAAAATATCTAACCTAACCCTAATTTTATCTAAACCTAATTTTCTACCCTTACCCACACTAACACACACACTCCGCACCCCACCCTCACCCACGGTAACTACACACACACTTAACACAACACACACAACCTGAAAGAAGAAAGAAAAAGAATGAAGGAAAGAGAGAAGAAAAAAAGGGAAGAAGAGAGGGAGCCACCGTCATCCAGCTCGCCACCGTCCCGCGTCGTCGTGCCACCGACCGAGGAGGCTGCGGGTCGCCATCCGTGAAGCTTGCCACCGCTGCTGTTGTCCGTACCGCCGTTTGGGTCGTGTGGAGGAAAGAGGAGGCGCCGCCATCACGTCCTCCATCGCCGCTGTTGCTGGAAGCCGCACTGTCGTGGCTGAGCCTCTGCTGCCAGGAAACGCCAGCTGCCACCATCGCCGTTCATGTCCGCCGCAGTCACCGTTGGAAGCTGCCGTCCCAGGAACTGCCACCGCCATTGGCGGTAACGGTTTTAAGCTGGTTTATGTTCTTCTGGATTCCGGGAATGGTTTTTGACGCCGCGTAGTTATTACAGTCACCGTCACTGGGGTTTTGGCTCCCCGCTGTTGCTTGAAGTGGCTGCCGAGGCTGCCGCCAAACCGATTCAACAACCGCCGCTGTTTTGTTTTCTTATTACAGGTCGTTCTGAGCATTGCATGTCGCTTTTAAGTTGCCGTGTTTGATGTGAAAGAGATCAAGGGCTGAGGCCTAAGTTGCCGTTGATTTCGGGCTGAGCGAAAAGAGTCAATTAACGCGTTTGGGTTATGATTTCAACTTATCGAGGTAGGGGCATTTTCTTAAATTTATTTTACTTTCAAAAATTGTTATAAGTCGATAATAGCATGAAAAGTATATTTTTATGAATACGTGAGTCTTATGAATTGAATTGAACTGTTTGGATGGCTGTGAATATTTATTCGATTGATTTATTGAATTATTGAGGAAGCTGGTTATTCTGATTTGCTGTTTTGGCTTGTTAAGTTGATCTTTGTTGAACTACTGGGAGAGATTTAATGTTGGAATTTAGTTTAATTTTGGAAATGTTTGATTTTAGAAAAGATTCAAAACTGGAATTTTGTTCGATTTTGGAAAGGATTGATATTTGAAGTCAGTTGGAAATGGGTTGGAAAATGTGGTTTGATGCGATCTGTAAGGGTGGCATAATCCGAATTTTAGAGGAGATGCTGCCCAAATTTTTATAAAAATGAGAGATTTTATTGAAATGGTCATTTAAAAAGATTTAGATTTTTAAGAATTTTATAAGTTGATTTTTGCTGCTGTTAAGAAAAGCATTACGTTTTGGAGTTTGATTTATTTAGAAATGAATAAGTTATATTTTGAATTTGAATTATTGAAGAAAGTAATAAGTGGTAAGATGAGAATGAGTATGAGAATGAAGATGGATTTTTAAGTACAATTTTTGAATAATTGAATGACAATGAGATATGAATTAGTATCGGAAATGAAAATGATAATTATGAAAACTTATTAAATATATTGAGCTTGGGGCGTTGCCCCCATGTCAGCCGGGATTTTTCCCGTGGTTACTATTGAGCTTGCGGCGTTGTTTCCCCCATGTCAGCTTGGGGTATTGTTTTCCCATGTCAGCTTGGGGTGTGGTCTCTTCTCCCCATGTTAGCTTGGGATTCGTCCTATGGATATTATTGAGCTTGGGGCATTTTTTTCCCATGTCAGCTTGGGAATTTTTCTCATGGTGTATTTTTGAGCATTAGAACATGTCGGGATGGCTACGTAACCGATAGTTGATATCAACAGCCATAGGATAGGTATTCATCATATGCACTTGTATGCTTTGCTTGAGTTTGAATTTGTTTGGGTTTGCCTAATTACTAAACTGCTATTAACTGCCATCTGAGCTATTTACTGTAACTGCTATCTATACCTGTGTTTTCCTTGTCTGTTTTGCCTGTGTTTGTTCTGATGTGGTGCTTTCGAAATTATTGGTGATGAGATGATGATTGAATTGATTGATTATGTGATGGGCTGAAAGCTGTGATTGGTTTTTGATTGAGTTATTAATAAAGTATGAAAGACCAACTTGGTTCAGCATAGACTTAATGAACCTATGCTTGGAACAGATTGGTCATTCATACTGTTAGAAGACTTTTAAGATTCTTTTATAAAAAAAGTAAGTTTTTTAGTTCTTATACTTATTTGATTTCTTTTTTAAAAAAAAAAGAGCTTTGAACTTTTTGGATGGTTAACTGACGGTTTTTAAAAGATTCATAAGGCAACGATAATCACTGAGTTCGAAAAGGATTTTCTTATTAAATATCTTCTTATGACAATTCTAAAACCTTGTGGTGAGACCGTGTGGTTAGGTTCTCACCCCCCTATAGACTTTCTTTTTCAGTGGTAGGTTCAGGAAGTTTTGGCGCGAAGCCGCGATCGATCTACAAGCTTTATGTAAATGTTGTACTTTCTGTTTGTTAGTTTGGTCGAGGTTTTACCTCTCGTCAATTGTCACTTTCAGTTTCTTTTTGAGAGGCAAGACTTATATTTAAAAAAAGCTTATGTATTTATTATTATGTGAATATATTTGGGTGTCAAGTGAACTAAAGTAAAGACTTTTCAATTTTCGTAACTAAGGATTCAGTTTATAACCGCGAAGGCTCAATAATAAATAATTATAATATTAAATTAATGACTTAGAGACAAGTAACGCCTGAACTTTTAATACGATCATGAGGTATTAAAAGTAAGGGTGTTACATTATGGTATTAGAGCAGTTCATCCTTATTAGAGCCTTGGGAATGGACTGAATATGCTTCATTGCATACTCTGAGTGTCCGTCATGTTATAAGTCTTGTCCGAATGACGAGAATTAGAGCTTTATGCACATGACTGTCTTTTGATTAATGCCGTTAGCTTATCGTTGCATATCTATTGATATTAAGTCTGGCTAGCTTAATGTTTGTGGTATGTGTACGAGAAAGTTAATGAGTTATCATAGATAAAGTAGGATTGATAAGTGTTGTGATTCACGGGTTTTGGGAGCATTAGAAATTAATTTTTTTTTAAATCATTTCCGTTTCGGCGTAAGATCCTTATTCGTGTTTGGCGTTATCTCCTTCTCTATCAATTGTACCGGAATTCCTTCTTATTTATTTCCTTCATGAAATGTGATTGATTTAATTGCCAACCTTATCTTATCATTCATACATTGCCTTTGCTTGGTTTTGTATTCGGTTGTTGCTTGAAACTTTTGAAATATTTACCCTTATCACTGTTAATAGCCATCTTTATAAACTCTATACTCCTTAACTTGATCTTGGATTTGTTTTGGTGCTATAAAAGATTCACAAATCTCAGGAAATATTAACTATTGATTTTAGCTATCCTCACTTATAAACTTTGAATTCCTTCCTCACTGTATGGTGTCAACGGATGCGTTATGAATCGTGCCACGTTATCTGATGTATCATTTGTTTTTCTTCTCTTTATCTTGAAAACACTTGCTTCAGTATTATTTAAAAAGCAATTTGAATTTTCTTACACATAATTTAGTTGATCGTGTTCTTAGCTTTCTTTTTTTTTATTCCTGTAATGTGGTCGTTGATTTCATATTCTTCTACATGAGCTAGGAAACCGTTGAAGTGACTTGAATCTGCACCGTTGTGGTGCACAACAATTTATTTAATCCTCTCGAAAATCTTGTTTTAGACTTTTCTAAATAAGTTTTGATTTGATTTGCTTCCTGTTTGATTGTGTTCCTTACAGTTTACTTGAATCCTTTGGAATATTCCCCTTATGAAACACACGCACACAATCCTTTAATCTTAAATGGTTTTGAACCCTAAAAGTTACTATTGTACTTGACTAATTATGCAAGTTGATTCTTCTTTTCCATATTCTGTATCTTATTTTCATCTTGTTCTGTTGTGACACTTTGTGTCTTATAGCATTCACTTTGAATTCTTACTTAGGATCTTTTAAAAGAGTTTTATTTTATTTTTCCCTGCCCAATTGTGTTCACAATCACTCTTTGAAATTTTTGACAAGATTGCATTTACTTTTGCATGCACTTTCTTATATGGATTTTGAGAACCTTTTTATGTGGTTTGAATACAACTTAAGTTATACCAACCGTACTTCAATTTTCTATGCATATCTGATGAGCGGATAATTTATACGCTTTTTGGCATTGTTTTTACATAGTTTTTAGTATAATTTAGTTAGTTTTTAGTATATTTTTATTAGTTTTTAAATAAAAATCACATTTCTGGACTTTACTATGAGTTTGTGTATTTTTTTGTAATTTCAGGTATTTTCTGGATGAAATTGAGGGACTTGAGCAAAAATCAGATTCAGAGGTTGAAGAAGGACTGCAGATGCTGATGGATTCTGACCTCCCTTCACTCAAAGTGGATTTTCTGGAGCTACAGAACTCCAAATGGTGCGCTCTCAATTGCGTTGGAAAGTAGACATCCAGGACTTTCCAGCAATATATAATAGTCCATACTTTGCTCGAGTTTAAACGACGCAAACTGGCATTCAACGCCAGTTCCATGTTGCATTCTGGAGTTAAACGCCAGAAACAGGTTGCAAAGTGGAGTTAAATGCTAGAAATAGGTTACAAACTGGCGTTCAACTCCAAGAGAAGCCTCTACACGTGTAAAGCTCAATGCTCAGCCCAAACACACACCAAGTGGGCCCTGGAAGTGGATTTCTGCATCATTTACTCATTTCTGTAACTCTAGTAACTAGTTTAGTATAAACAGCACTTTTTATCATTGTATTCGGAGTCTTGGTTACCCCGGTTCCCCTATGGGGCCGAGACCAATGAACTCCATTATCACTTATGTATTTTCAACGGTAGAATTTCTACACACCATTGATTAAGGTGTGAAACTCTGCTGTTCCTCATGAATTAATACAAAGTACTATTGTTTTTCTATTCAATTCAACTTATTCCGATTCTAAGATATTTATTCGCACTTCAATATGAATGTGATGATCGTGACAGTCATCATCATTCCCAACCTATGAATGCGTGCCTGACAACTACTTCTGTTCTACCTTAGATTGAATGAATATCTCTGGGATTCCTTAATCAGAGTCTTCGTGGTATAAGTTAGAATCCATGGACGGCCATTCTTGAGATCCGGAAAGTCTAAACCTTGTCTGTGGTATTCCGAGTAGGATCTGGGAAGGGATGGCTGCGACGAGCTTCAAACTCGCGAGTGCTGGGCGTAGTGACAGACGCAAAAGGATCAATGGATCCTATTCCAGCATGATCGAGAACCGACAGATGATTAGCCATGCAGTGACAGCGCATTGGACCATTTTCACTGAGAGGACAGGATGTAGCCATTGACAACAGTGATGCCTAACATACAACTTGCCATAGAAAGGAGTATGAATGATTGGATGAAGTCAATAGGAAAGCAGAGGTTCAGGAGGAACAAGCATCTTCATACGCTTATCTGAAATTCTCACCAATGAATTACATAAGTATTTCTATCTTTAATTTACGTTTTATTTATATTTTAATTATATTTTAATTATCAAATATCCATAACCATATGAATCTGCCTGACTGAGATTTACAAGGTGACCATAGCTTGCTTCAATCCGGCAATCTCCGTGGGATCGACCCTTACTCATGTAAGGTTTATTACTTGGACGACCTAATGCACTTGCTGGTTAGTTGTGCGAAGTTGTGACAAAGAACTAAGATTATGAACGTGCGTATTAAGTTTCTAGCGCTGTTACCAAGGAATGAACCGTCACGATTTCTGCGCTCCAAGTTTTTGGCGCCGTTGCCGGGGATTGCTCGAGTTTTGACAACTGACGGTTCATCTTGTTGCTCAGATTAGGTAATTTTACTTTATTTTTAAGCTTTTTTATTTCTTATTTTCAAAAATAATACAAAAAAAAATTTCTTCTTTTTCGTTTTTCCAAAATAATTTTCGAAAAATCCAAAAAAATTATAAAATTATAAAATCAAAAATAATTTTTGTGTTTCTTGCTTGAATCTTGTGTCAGTTTTTAAGTTTGGTGTCAGTTGCATGTTTTTAAAATTTGTGCATTTTTTGGAAAACTCATGCATGTGTTCTTCATGATCTTCAAGTTGTTCTTGACAAGTCTTCTTGTTTGATCTTCATATTTTCTTGTTTTGTGTCTTTTGTTCTTTTTCATATGCATTTTTGCATTCATAGTGTCAAAACATGAAAAAATATCTAAGTTTGGTGTCTTGCATGTTTTTCTTTTCTTAAAAATTTTCAAAAATAAGTCTTGATGTTCATCTTGATCTTCAAAGTGTTCTTGGTGTTCATCTTGATATTCATAGTGTTCTTGCATGCATCATTTGTTTTGATCCAAAATTTTCATGCATTGAGTCTTTTGATGTTTTTCTCTCTCATCATTAAAATTCAAAAATAAAAAAAATATCTTTCTCTTATTTCACTCATAAATTTCGAAAATTTGAGTTGACTTTTTCAAAACTTTTTAAAATCTAGTTGTTTCTTATGAGTCAAATCAAATTTTCAATTTAAAAATTCTATCTTTTTCAAATCTTTTTCAAAAATCAAATCTTTTTCATTTTTCTTTTATGATTTTCGAAAATTTCAAATTGATTTTCAAAAATCTTTTTCTTATTTTATTTCATAATTTCAAAATCTTTACTAACAATTAATGTAATTGATTCAAAAATTTTTAAGTTTGTTACTTGCCTATTAAGAAAGGTCCAATCTTTAAATTTTAAAATCATATCTTTTTGTTTCTTGTTAGTCAAGTAATCAACTTTAATTTTCAAAATCAAATCTTTTCTTTTAAATTTCTTTTTCAAATCTTTCTCAAAATAAGTTTCAATCACATCTTTGTCAAAATCAATTTCAAAATCTTTTCTAACTTCTTTTCTAACTTCTTATCTTTTCAAAAATTAAGTTTCAAATCTTTTTCAATCAATCTTATCTTTTTGTTTGATTCTTATCTTTTCCAAAACTACCTAACTAACTCTCTCTTTCTAATTTTCGAAAATCCCTTCCCTCTTTTTCGAAATTCCTTTTTAATTAACTAATTATTTTAAACTTTAATTTAATTTAATTTCATTTTTCTTTTTAATTTTCAAATTATAACTTTGATTTTAAATTAAAAACAAAAAATTATTTTTTTTATTTTAATTAATTTTTGAATTCTCTCATCTCTCATCTCCTTCTATTTAATTATTCATCTACTAACACTTCTCTTCCACCCAAAATTCGAACACCATCTTCCTCTCTGTGTTCGAGTTTTTCTCTTCCCCTTCTTTTATTCTTCTCTTCTACTCACATAAAGGAATCTCTATACTGTGACATAGAGGATTCCATATTTTCTGTTTTCTTCTTTTTCATATGAGCAGGAACAAGGATAAGAACATTCTCGTTGAAGTTGATCCTGAACCTGAAAGGACTTTGAAGAGGAAGCTAAGGGAAGCTAAAGCACAACTCTCTGGAGAAAATCTGACAGAAATTTTCGAAAAAGAAGGAGACATGGCCGAAAATAATAACAATGCAAGGAAGATGCTTGGTGACTTCACTGCACCAAATTCCAATTTACATGGAAGAAGCATCTCAATCCCTGCCTTTGGAGCAAACAACTTTGAGCTGAAACCTCAATTAGTTTCTCTGATGCAACAGAACTACAAGTTCCATGGACTTCCATTAGAAGATCCTTTTCAGTTCTTAACTGAATTCTTGCAGATCTGTGATACTGTTAAGACCAATGGGGTTGATCCCGAGGTCTACAGGCTTATGCTTTTCCCATTTGCTGTAAGAGACAGAGCTAGAATATGGTTGGACTCTCAACCTAAAGACAGCCTAAACTCTTGGGATAAGCTGGTCACGGCTTTCTTAACCAAGTTCTTTCCTCCTCAAAAGCTTAGCAAGCTTAGAGTGGATGTTCAAACCTTCAGACAGAAGGAAGGTGAATCCCTCTATGAAGCTTGGGAGAGATACAAGGAACTGACCAAAAAGTGTCCTTCTGACATTCTTTCAGAATGGACCATCCTGGATATATTCTATGATGGTCTGTCTGAATTATCAAAGATGTCATTGGACCATTCTGTAGGTGGATCCACTCACCTAAAGAAAACGCCTGCAGAAGCTCAAGAACTCATTGACATGGTTGCAAATAACCAGTTCATGTACACTTCTAAAAGGAATCCTATGAGTAATGGGACGCCTCAGAGGAAGGGAGTTCTTGAAATTGATACTCTGAATGCCATATTGGCTCAGAATAAAATATTGACTCAGCAAGTCAATATGATCTCTCAGAGTCTGAATGGATTGAAGGAATCATCCAACAGTACTAAAGAGGCATCTTCTGAAGAAGAAGCTTATGATCCTGAGAACCCTGCAATAGCAGAGGTGAATTACATGGGTGAACCCTATGGAAACACCTATAATCCCTCATGGAGAAATCATTCAAATTTCTCATGGAAGGATCAACAAAAGCCTCAACAAGGCTTTAATAATGGTGGAAGAAACAGGTTTAGCAATAGCAAGCCTTTCCCATCATCCACTCAGCAACAGACAGAGAATTCTGAGCAGAATCCATCTAGCTTAGCAAATATAGTCTTTGATCTATCTAAGGCCACCGTAAGTTTCATGAATGAAACAAGGTCCTCCATTAGAAATTTGGAGGCACAAGTGGGCCAACTGAGTAAAAGAGTCACTGAAATCCCTCCTAGTACTCTCCCAAGCAATACAGAAGAAAATCCAAAAAAAGAGTGCAAGGCGATAACCTTATATGGTGTGGCCGAACCCAAAGAGGAGGAGGAGGACGTGAATCCTAGTGAGGAAGACCTCCTGGGACGTTCAGTGACCAATAAGGAATATCCCTTTGAGGAACCAAAGGAATCTGAGGCTCATCTAGAGACCATAGAGATTCCATTGAATCTCCTTCTGCCCTTCAAGAGCTCTGATGAGTATTCTTCCTCTGAAGAGGATGAAGACATTACTGAAGAGCAAGTTGCTAAATACCTTGGTGCAATCATGAAGCTAAATGCCAAGCTATTTGGTAATGAGACTTGGGAAGATGAACCTCCCTTGCTCACCAATGAACTAAATGCATTGGATAAGCAGAAATTACCTCAAAAGAAATAGGATCCTGGCAAATTCCTAATTCCCTGTAACATAGGCACCATGACCTTTGAGAAGGCTCTGTGTGACCTAGGGTCAGGAATAAACTTAATGCCACTCTCTGTAATGGAGAAACTTGGGATCTTTGAGGTGCAAGCTGCCAGGATCTCATTAGAGATGGCAGACAACTCAAGAAAACAGGCTTATGGACAAGTAGAGGACGTGTTAGTAAAGGTTGAAGGCCTT
>NC_029789.2:73124728-73134863 GCF_000816755.2 Arachis ipaensis | reverse complement strand
ACGAATACACCTTCTCCCTCCATCTCCTCCATTCTTTTTCTTCTTCTCCTTCTTTCTTTCTTCTTTTGCTCGGGGATGAGCAAACATTTTAAGTTTGGTGTGGTAAAAGCATAGCTTTTTGTTTTTTCCCATAACCATTTATGGTACCTAAGGCCAGAGAATCCTCAAGAAAGAGGAAATGAAAGGCAATTACTTCCACCTCTGAGTCATGGGAGATGGAGAGATTCATCTCAACGGTCCATCAAAACCACTTCTATGAATTTGTGGCCAAGAAGAAAGTGATCCCTGAGGTTCCTTTCAAGCTAAAAAAGAATGAGTATCCGGAGATCCGACTTGAGATCCAAAGAAGAGGTTGGGAAGTTCTTACCAACCCCATTCAACAAGTCGGGATCTTAATGGTTCAAGAGTTCTATGCAAATGCATAGATCACTAGGAACCATGATCAAAGTGTGAACCCGAATCCAAATCATTGGCTTACCATGGTTCGGGGGAAATACTTAGATTTCAGTCCGGAAAATGTAAGGCTGGCGTTCAACTTGCCAATGATGGAAGAGAACGCACGCCCCTACACAAGAAGGCTCAACTTTGATCAAAGGTTGGACCAAGTCCTCATAGACATATGTGAGGAAGGAGTTCAATGGAAAATTGACTCAAGAGGCAAGCCGGTTCAATTAAGAAGGCATGACCTCAAACCAGTGGCTAGGGGATGGCTAGAGTTCATTCAACGCTCAATCATTCCTACTAGTAACTGGTCTGAAGTTACTATAGACCGGGCCATCATGATCCATAGTATCATGATTGGAGAGGAGGTGGAAGTTCATGAGATTATACCTCAAGAACTTTACAAGGTGGCTGACAAGTCCTCCACTTGGGCAAGGTTAGCCTTTCCTTACCTTATTTGCCACCTATACAATTCGGCTGGAATTGACATAGAGGGAGACATCCTCATTGAAGAGGACAAGCCCATCACTAAGAAAAGGATGGAGCAAATAAGAGATCATGGACCTCAACAAGAGCATGAGGAAATCCCCCACCACGAAATCCCTGAGATGCCTCAAGGGATGCACCTTCCTCCACAAAACTATTGGGAGCAAATCAACACCTCCTTAGGAGAATTAAGTTCCAACATGGGACAACTAAGGGTAGAGCATCAAGAGTACTCCATCATCCTTCATGAGATTAGAGAAGATCAAAGAGCTATGAGGGAGGAGCAACAAAGGCAAGGAAGAGACATAGAGGAGCTCAAAAGCACCATTGGATCTTCAAGAAGAGGAAGACGCCACCCTCACTAAGGTGGACTCATTCCTTAATCTCCTTGTCTATTTATTTTACTATTTTTCGTTTACTATGCTTTATGTTTTATTTATGTTTATGTCTTCACTATATGATCATTAGTATTCAAGTGTCTATGTCTTAAAGCTATGAATGTCCTATGAATCTATCACCTTTCTTAAATGAAAAATGCTTTAAAAACAAAAGAACAAGAAGTACAGGGTTTCGAATTCATCCTTGAAACTAGTTTAATTATTTTGATGTGGTGACAATACTTTTTGTTTTCTGAATGAATGCTTGAACAATGCATATGTCTTTTGAAATTGTTGTTTATGAATGTTAAATATGTTGGCTCTTGAAGAATGATGAAAAAGGAGACATGTTATTTGATAATCTGAAAAATCATAAAATTGATTCTTGAAGCAAGAAAAAGCAGTGAATAGAGAAGAGCTTGCGAAAAAAAAAAGAGAGAAAAAGAAAAAGCAAGCAGAAAAAGATCTTTAAACCAAAAGGCAAGAGCAAAAAGCCAATAGCCCTTAAAACCAAAAGGCAAGGGTAATAAAAAGGATCCAAGGCTTTGAGCATCAGTGGATAGGAGGACCTAAAGGAATAAAATCCTGGTCTAAGCTGCTAAACCAAGCTGTCCCTAACCATGTGCTTGTGGCGTGAAGGTGTCAAGTGAAAACTTCAGACTAAGCGGTTAAATTCGAGGTCCAAAGCAAAAGAAGAGTGTACTTAAGAACCCTAGACACCTATAATTGGGGACTTTAGCAAAGCTAAGTCACAATCTGAAAAGGTTCACCCAGTTATGTGTCTGTGGCATTTATGTATCTAGTGGTAATACTAGAAAACAAAGTGCTTAGGGCCACGGCCAAGACTCATAAAGTAGCTGTGTTCAAGAATCAACATACTGAACTAGGAGAATCAATAACACTATCTGAATTCTAAGTTTCTATAGATGCCAATCATTCTGAACTTCAATGGATAAAGTGAGATGCCAAAACTATTCAAGAGGCAAAAAGCTACAAGTCCCGCTCATCTGATTGGAGCTAAGTTTCATTGATATTTTTGAATTTATAGTATATTCTCTTCTTTTTATCCTATTTTATTTTTAGTTGCTTGGGGACAAGCAACAATTTAAGTTTGGTGTTGTGATGAGCGGATAATTTATACGCTTTTTGGCATTATTTTTACATAGTTTTTTGTATAATTTAGTTAGTTTTTAGTATATTTTTATTAGTTTTTAAATAAAAATCACATTTCTGGACTTTAATATGAGTTTGTGTATTTTTCTGTGATTTTAAGTATTTTCTGGCAGAAATTGAGGGACTTGAGCAAAAATCAGATTCAGAGGTTGAAGAAGGACTGTACATGCTGATGGATTCTGACCTCTCTGCACTCAAAGTGCATTTTCTGGAGCTACAGAACTTCAAATGGCGCGCTCTCAATTGCGTTGGAAAATAGACATCTAGGGCTTTCCAGCAATATATAATAATTCATACTTTGCCCGAGTTTAGACGACGCAAACTGGCGTTCAACGCCAGTTCCATGTTGCATTCTGGAGTTAAACGCCAGAAACAGGTTGCAAAGTGGAGTTAAATGCCAGAAACAGGTTACAAACTGGCGTTCAACTCCAAGAGAAGCCTCTACATGTGTAAAGCTCAATTCTTAGCCCAAGCACATACCAAGTGGGCCCCGGATGTGGATTTCTGCATCATTTACTCATTTCTGTAACACTAGTAACTAGTTTAGTATAAATAGAACTTTTGATCATTGTATTCGGAGTCTTGGTTACCCCGGTTCCCCTCTGGGGCCGAGACCAATGAACTCCATTATCACTTATGTATTTTCAACGGTAGAGTTTCTACACACCATAGATTAAGGTGTGGAGCTCTGCTGTTCCTCATGAATTAATACAAAGTACTGTTGTTTTTCTATTCAATTCAAGCTTATTCTGATTCTAAGATATTTATTCGCACCTCAATATGAATGTGATGATCGTGATAGTCATTATTATTCCCAACCTATGAACGCGTGCCTGACAACCACTTCCGTTCTACCTTAGATTGAATGAATATCTCTGGGATTCCTTAATCAGAGTCTTCGTGGTATAAGTTAGAATCCATGGACGGCCATTCTTGAGATCCGGAAAGTCTAAACCTTGTCTGTGGTATTTCAAGTAGGATCTGGGAAGGGATGGCTGCGACGAGCTTCAAACTCACGAGTGCTGGGCGTAGTGACAGACGCAAAAGGATCAATGGATCCTATTCCAGCATGATCGAGAACCGACAGATGATTAGCCATGCAGTGACAGCGCATTGGACCATTTTCACTGAGAGGACAGGATGTAGCCATTGACAACGGTGATGCCTAACATACAGCTTGCCATAGAAAGGAATATGAATGATTGGATGAAGACAATAGGAAAGCAGAGGTTCAGGAGGAACAAGCATCTTCATACGCTTATCTGAAATTCTCACCAATGAATTACATAAGTATCTCTATCTTTAATTTACGTTTTATTTATATTTTAATTATATTTTAATTATCAAATATCCATAACCATATGAATCTGCCTGACTGAGATTTACAAGGTGACCATAGCTTGCTTCAAGCCGACAATCTCCGTGGGATCGACCCTTACTCACGTAAGGTTTATTACTTGGACGACCCAGTGCACTTGCTGGTTAGTTGTGCGAAGTTATGACAAAGGACTAAGATTATGAACGTGCGTATTAAGTTTCTAGTGCCGTTACCAAGGAATGAACCGTCACGATTTATGCGCACCAATATCCTTATTTGATTATGTATTTGAGTATCTTCCAGGGTTCTCGAAGAAAGATTTTGCACTTACCCTAGTTAATTTTCGTTTTACAAGCTTTTTATATTCTATTTTGACTTAAACTTGTCTTGGCATAATGCAACATT
This sequence comes from Arachis ipaensis, assembly GCF_000816755.2. Classification (NCBI taxonomy): domain Eukaryota; kingdom Viridiplantae; phylum Streptophyta; class Magnoliopsida; order Fabales; family Fabaceae; genus Arachis; species Arachis ipaensis. The sequence continues at coordinate 73,130,663 of NC_029789.2, read as the reverse complement.
TATGCTTCTAAGATTTCTTTTGAAAAAGTTTATCTCATATCTTTCTTTATGAAGGTGGAATGATTTTCTTAGTTTTGTCTATTAATAATGGATGTCTTAATTAAGTGTGCCCCATGTTATCTTCTCTTTGCGGGCTTTGTATGTCCTTTATTTGGCCTAAACTTGTTTCGGCTGAATATGTTGACTTCTTTTATGATTCCTATTGAAGTTCATTGATTCAGATCTCCTCGCAAGGATGTAAATTGACTCCCCTTCTAGAAAATTTAATTATTATTACACATCCCTGTTAAATTGCGACTCTATTCACCTAAACTTATTGTTTGATTTGTTCTTCCTAGGTGAAGTTTGTAAGTGCCCGATGTCACATAATGTTGTGGAGTCTTGTTTTACGTGAAAGGGGTTTTGTTGATATTAAGTTTTTCATAATATTTTTGAAATGTTTTCTCGTGCCTGTACATCTTTGCTTAGTTTCAATCTTACACCTTCTTCCAAATTCATGATAAACATATCTTTGTCGTTTATTCTTCTCTTCCTGCGAATTGTATCTCTTTGAACGTACTCACGCCTATCTCAATGTCACACGTGGTCCTTAGAGGTAAGAACTGATGTGTTAGTTCTTTAGGGAATGACTGGTGGATGGGGAGTGAATCTTGAAAGTCCAAGACATTGCAAGTTAGAACTTTTGAGTTCAGTAAAGAAATGTCGTTAAGAGGAGGTTTAAATTTTCAGTAACTCATAATAAGTTAGCTAAGTGATCGGAGCAACATGAGATAGTGATATTTCATTAACGTGTTTAAGTGCGTGTCAGATAATTAAAGTTTTTGAAATAATTAGATTGATTGATTAGAAGCCGCTTGACGACAAGTGAGTTTAAAACCTCGAGTGAGTTAGTTGGAAGCCAAAGTTAATGGTTGAGCATGGATAGAGATGAGAATTCAAAAGGAATGGGAGTTAAGAAGCTTTTTCATATAAGATAAAGTGTTGGGAATGACGTTCGATATTCGAGTAAACTTGAAACGGAGTGATAAGCGAGTTGGGAGGTTGAAGTTTTGAAGTTGGTACGAGGTTTGTGCCCAGACGTTATCCTGTTTGTTTACGTCAACCTGTTTTCAAACTTTTGCTATCTAGATACCCCTTTGTTTTTGCAAAAACCTAACTGGAACACTTGTACCTTCTTGTGCTTCAAGTTTTGATTAGTAACCCATGTGACATTCTTGTTTTGAACCATCTTGTAACTTTTGCTTTAGACCACACTTTTTCCTTACACCTAAGTTTTACGAATTATTCGGTATTTGGAAAATTATATACATATATCTGCCAAGACTCTGCTTTTCTAAAGTATACAAAACTATTTTAGTATTTTGTGTATTAAGTTAATTTTCGAGGACGAAAATTTTTATAAGTGGGGTAAGATGTAAGACCTCAAAATTTTTAAAAGTTATTAATTAATTATTTATGATGCATTATATTTATTTAAGACTGTATTTTGGAGATTTTTATATAAAAGTTGAGTAAACTCCTATTTTTAATTTAGAGTTCTTATAATTGAAAAATAGTGAATATTTTATATGCCTTAATTTTAAATATTTATATTTTTAACCTTATTTTATAAATGAAGGAGAATTAATTTATTTATCTCCAATTTTTATTTAATTAGCATTTAATTGAAACTAATTTACAAATTTGTAATTAACAGATATTTCAAAGATAGATACTTTATATTTAATTTGATTTTTAATTATTATCCCATCTTTTTATTTATTTTATAAAATTATACTACTACACCTAACATTTTAATAAAAATATCTAACCTAAACCTAATTTTATCTAAACCTAATTTTCTACCCTTACCCACACTAACACACACACTCCGCACCCCACCCTCACCCACGGTAACTACACACACACTTAACACAACACACACAACCTGAAAGAACAAAGAAAAAGAATGAAGGAAAGAGAGAAAAAAAAGGGAAGAAGAGAGGGAGCCGCCGTCATCCAGCTCGCCACCATCCCATGTCGTCGTGCCACCGACCGAGGAGGCTGCGGGTCGCCATCCGTGAAGCTTGCCACCGCTGCTGTTGTCCGTACCGCCGTTTGGGTCGTGTGGAGGAAAGAGGAGGCGCCGCCATCACGTCCTCCATCGCCGCTGTTGCTGGAAGCCGCACTGCCGTGGCCGAGCCTCTGCTGCCAGGAAACGCCAGCTGCCACCATCGCTGTTCATGTCCACCACAGTCACCGTTGGAAGCTACCGTCCCAGGAACCGCCACCGCCATTGTCGGTAAGGGTTTTAAGCTGGTTTCTGTTCTTCTGGATTCCAGGAATGGTTTTTGACGCCGCGTGGTTATTACAGTCACCGTCACTGGGGTTTTGGCTCACCGCTGTTGCTTGAAGTGGATGCCAAGGCTCTCGCCAAACCGATTCAACAACCGCCGCTGTTTTGTTTTCTTATTACAGGTCGTTCTGAGCGTTGCATGTCGCTTTTAAGTTGCCGTGTTTGTTGTGAAAGAGATCAAGGGCTGAGGCCTAAGTTGCCGTTGATTTCGGGCTGAGCGAAAAGAGTCAATCAACGCGTTTGGGTTATGATTTCAACTTATCGAGGTTGGGGCATTTTCTTAAATTTATTTTACTTTCAAAAATTGTTATAAGTCGATAATAGCATGAAAAGTATTTTTTTATGATTACGTGAGTCTTATGAATTGAATTGAACTGTTTGGATGGCTGTGAATATTTATTCGATTGATTTATTGAATTATTGAGGAAGCTGGTTATTCTAATTTGCTGTTTTGGCTTGTTAAGTTGATCTTTGTTGAACTACTGGGAGAGATTTAATGTTGGAATTTAGTTTAATTTTGGAAATGTTTGATTTTAGAAAGATTCAAAACTAGAATTTTGTTCGATTTTGGAAAGGATTGATATTTGAAGTCAGTTGAAAATGGGTTGGAAAATGTGATTTGATGGGATCCATAAGGGTGGCATAATCCGAATTTTAGAGGAGATGCTGCCCAAATTTCTATAAAAATGAGAGATTTTATTGAAATGGTCATTTAAAAAGATTTAGATTTTTAAGGATTTTATAAGTTGATTTTTGTTGCTGTTAAGAAAAGCGTTACGTTTTGGAGTTTGATTTATTTAGAAATGAATAAGCTATATTTTGAATCTGAATTATTGAAGAAAGTAATAAGTGGTAAGATGAGAATGAGTATGAGAATGAAGATGGATTTTTGAGTATGATTTTTGAATAATTGAATGACAATGAGATATGAATTAGTATCGGAAATGAAAATGATAATTATGAAAAATTATTGAATATATTGAGCTTGGGGCGTTGCCCTCATGTCAGCCGGGATTTTTCCCGTGGTTACTATTTAGCTTGGGGCTTGGGGTATTATTTCCCCCATGTCAGCTTGGGGTATTGTTTTTCCCATGTCAGCTTGGGGTGTGGTCTCTTCTCCCTATGTCAGCTTGGGATTCGTCCCATGGATATTATTGAGCTTGGGGCATTCTTTTCCCATGTCAGCTTGGGGATTTTTCTCATGGTGTATTTTTGAGCTTGAGAACATGTCGGAACGGCTACGTAACCGACAGTTGATATCAACAGCCATAGGATAGGCATTCATCATATGCACTTGTATGCTTTGCTTGAGTTTGAATTTGTTTGGGTTTGCCTAATTACTAAATTGTTATTAACTGCCATCTGAGCTATTTGCTGTAACTGCTATCTATACCTGTGTTTTCCTTGTCTGTTTTGCCTGTGTTTATTCTGATGTGGTGCTTTCGAAATTATTGGTGATGAGATGATGATTGAGTTGATTGATTATGTGATGGGCTGAAAGCTGTGATTGGTTTCTGATTGAGTTACTAATAAAGTATGAAAGACCAAGTTGGTTCAGCATAGACTTAATGAACCTATGCTTGGAACAGATTGGTCATTCATACTGTTAGAAGACTTTTAAGATTCTTTTATAAAAAAAAGTAAGTTTTTTATTTCTGTATACTTATCTGATTTCTTTTTTTAAAAAAAAGAGCTTTGAAATTTTTTGGATGGTTAACTGACGGTTTTTAAAAGATTCATAAGGCAACGCTAATCACTGAGTTCGAAAAGGATTTTCTTATTAAATATCTTCTTATGACAATTTTGAAACCTCGTGGTGAGACCGTGTGGTTAGGTTCTCGCCCCCCTACAGACTTTCTTTTTCAATGGCAGGTTCAGGAAGTTTTGGCGCGAAGCCGCGATCGATCTACAAGCTTTATGTAAATGTTGTACTTTTTGTTTGTTAGTTTGTTCAAGGTTTTACCTCTCGTCAATTGTCACTTTGAGTTTCTTTTTGAGAGGCAGAACTTGTATTTAAAAAAAGTTTATGTATTTATTATTATGTGAATATATTTGGGTGTTAAGTGAACTAAAGTAAAGACTTTTCAATTTTCGTAACTAAGGATTCAGTTTATAACCGCGAAGGCTCAATATTAAATAATTATAATATTAAATTAATGACTTAGAGACAAGTAACGCCTGAACTTTTAATATGATCATGAGGTATTAAAAGTAAGGGTGTTACACTATACTCCGGCTGTCGTCCAATGACTACGTTGAACATCATGTAGACCGCTTGTGGTTGTCAGGCACGCGGATCTTGGCTAAGCGAGTAACGAAGATAGTGGGTGATTGTCATGGGTCACCCTTTTATTCTGACTTAACTAAATTAAGTACAAGAGTATATCTTGGAGAAGAAGTAAGCGTGAATTGAAAGAGAAACAATAGTACTTGCATTAATTCATGAAGAACATTAGAGCTCCGCACCTTAATCTATGAGGTGTATAAACTCCATCGTAGAAAAATACATAAGAGAAAAAGGTCTAGGCATGGCCGAATAGCTAGCCTCCAAATGTGAAAAGTGGCATAAGATTCTCTGAATACAATAGAAAAGACTAGTATTTATACTAAACTAGTTACTAAGGATTACAGAACTTGAGTAACTAAGTACAGAGAGTGCAGAAATCCACTTTCGGGGCCCACTTGGTGTGTGCTCGGATTGAGCATTGAGCTTTACACGTGCATAGGCCTTTTCTAGAGTTAAATGCCAGCTTGGATGCCAGTTTGGGTGTTTCACTCCAGTTCTGGTGCCAGTTCTGGCGTTTTACGCCAAAAAAGGGTTTCTGGCTGGCGTTGAACTCCAGTTTGGGCCATCAAATCTCGAGCAAAGTATGGACTATTATATATTTCTGGAAAGCCCAAGATGTTATCTTTCTAGCCCAATTGAGAACGCACAAATTGGACTTCTGTAGCTCCAGAAAAATGCGTTTGAGTGCAGGGAGGTCAGAATCTAGCAGCATCTGCAGTCCTTTCTTAGCCTCTGAATCAGATTTTTGCTCAGGTCCCTCAATTTCAGCCAGAAAATACCTGAAATTATAGAAAAACACAAAAACTCATAGTAAAGTCCAAAAAAGTGATTTTTGCGTAAAAACTAATAAAAATATAATAAAAAGTAACTAAAACATACTAAAAACTAAGTAAAAATAATGCCAAAAAGCATATAAATTATCCGCTAATCAGTATTATATGAAAATTTAAACAATTTCAACATAGACTTAATTAACCTATACTTGGAACAGGCTTACTATTCATACTGAAATTTGCATAAGCTTTAAATATATACGTTAAGCAGAGAAATCAGAGTAGAGTAGAGAAACACAAAGAACAAAGTAACTAGAGTAGAGTAAAGAGATAAAGAGAAAAAGAGTAATATAGATACAGAAGAAAGAGTAATCAGAGAAAAGTAAAAAGATACAGAGAACGGAGTAACCAGAGCAGAGTAAAGAGATATAAAGAGAAAAGTAATATTGTATATATATATATTAGTTGCTTGATGCAACCTAGAGCTATATTTATATAAATATATATTAGTTGCTTAATGCAACCCAAAGCTTCTGTAGG
>NC_029789.2:73110013-73124633 GCF_000816755.2 Arachis ipaensis | reverse complement strand
TAGGGAAACTAAGTTACCTACAGCTATTTTTCACTTCCCCAGAGCAGAGTATATATATATTTTCCTGCAGTAAGAAGAGGCTGTCTCAAATGAGCGGCTATTATTATATGCTCATTTATTTAGGAACAGAAAATCGTATCCGGGAAATCGGGATTACTCGTGACCGGATAAATGTCGGGATTGCGGGCAGCCAACCGACACATGAGTTCACGGCCTGCGCTAGGGCTAGACATGCATCATTCTTGTCTGCACATCATTCTCTGTTGCATTCCTTTCTGTGTGTGATCCATTACTTTATGTTTGTCTGCTTGTATGCTATGTTTGTGTTTTATTTTCTTGCATTCATTTGTTTGTGTTCTGCTTTCTGTTGTCTCTACTTTCTCTATCTATCTTTATCTTCTGTTTACTGCTTTTCTATCCTATTATTCATCTGCTAATCGACACCAAATAAACGAAATGTAACTAATAACCCCGGCCCTACTAAGAACTCCCCAGTTCTTACCCCCTTCTCTCCCTTCCCCCCCTTCAGATGGAGACGGGCGTGATATTCTATGAGTTCGAGGACCCTCATGTCTACGAGGATCCAGTATATCACAGTTACTTCATTATGGGATTGGAGCCTCGTATTAGACGACATGCGTTACCAAATCGAGCTTTTCAACATCCTCTGTCTATCCCGCTTTTTGACCTCGGTGCTCCTTATGACTTTCCCTTATCCTGGTTACACCCTGACGCACCTGGACATCCTTTTCCTAATGATCCCGGAAATCCTATACTAGCTCAACCCTTGAATGAGGCGGCACCTGAGCCTATCATTCTTGATGAGCCCGAGTTAGCTGGTGACTCGTACCTGCGATTCCACCAGAGTGGGACTTTCCCCCAGAGCCGATCCCTTACTTTCCACAGCCTGATGAGCCGGCACTACCGGACGACAGGTGATAAACCCCAATTTTGTAGTTTATCTTATGCCTAATTTAGAGGATTTTATCAACTTTTCTCACATTTATTCAATGAAATAGCATGGTTTTTTAAATTCTCCTTAAATTGTGCTTAAGAGTGAAAATATGCTTTTTAGGCCCAAAAATTGATAAATTTAATTCACTTTAATTCCATTCGATGCCTTGATATATTTTTAAGTGATTTCAGGTTTAGAAGGCAAGGATTGGATTGAAAAATGCCATAGTTTCCTTGCATTTGGTGACGCGTACGCGTCGTTCCACGCGTATGCATTGCAGGATTAGCGTGACTCACTTAAGGAAACTCGTGGCCAACAAATTCTAAAGCATTTTGGGCCCAATCCAACTTATTTCTGATGCTATTGAACCCAAGGATTGGAGGGGGAATGAACCAAATAGTCATAGTTGAGTTTTCATCATGTTTTACGGTAGAATTCTAGAGAGAGAGGCTCTCTCATCTCTCTTGATTTATGATAGAAATTAGGATAAAGTTAGGTTAATCTCTCTCAAATTTATCTTTCAATTATTATTTTGATTTCAATTCTCCTTATATTTTATTGTTCTATTTTCTTAATCTTCTTAATTTCTCTTGTTGATTTCTTGTTTTGCTCTCTTTTATGTTGATGAACCATTGTTGGATTTTGATTTCTTCTAATGCAATGTTTTGTTTCCATGTCTTCTTTTATGTTTACCTTCATTGCTATTGTTGATTTCTTGCTTATGATAGTTATGGGTTTTGTTAATTCTTACATTTTGTGATGTTTACTTTTATTGCACTCTAGGTATTTGATGAAATGTTTTCTCTACTTTTTGAGTAGTTTTCTTGACTCTTGGCCTAGGCTAAGGGAATTGAGTGACCTTGAGTCATTGGGTCTCATTGAATTGGTGATTTACGAACCCTATGTGGTCAATTTGATAACCATTGACTCTATCCTACTACTAAGTTAATTAGTAGCTAGGTTAGCACTTATGGATTGAAGTTGATCAAGCCTAATTGATGTACTTAATGCTTAGAGGTAGACATTATACTTACTTCAAGCATAGGAGTAGACTAAATGGGATGGTCCCTTATAATTATCAATATATGGTTTGTACACAAGGATGGTGATCTCAATTACCTATATCTAGCCAAGAGTTCTTTCCCTTTCTTTTATTAATTCTTGTCATTTACTTTCTTGTTATTATATTTTCTTGCCAATTGAAAATCAAACCCCCCATATTTCTTCATAGCAAATAATTGATCACTTCATTGCAATTCTTTGTGAGACGACCCGAGGTTTAAATACTTCGGTTAATTTTCATTGAGGTTTGTACTTGTGACAACCAAAGTTTTTATCGAGGATTGTTTGTTGGTTTAGAAACTATACTTGCAACGAGATTTTATTTGTGAAATTCTATACCAAACAATCAAATTTCCTTTCAATCAATGGGGTAGCTCCGATATACGCGAACGGACCTGTGCTCGCGAATAGTTTTGTACATAGTGAAAGCAGTGCTTCTAGTGGATCTGTGGGTATAGCTGTAGCTATGGATGACGACGAGGAGGAGGATCCTAAGATAGAGAAAGAGCAAGATGAGGAGATGGGCGAGCCTCATGACGATTTTCCGAACAGCCACATGTAGACATAGTCTAACAACAGTAGGGACATTCTTTTGATGACACTCTAGTCTAACATTATCTGTTAGTTAGTCTCTCAATTGTGTTAGTACACTTGAGAGCTAGGGACTGTAGAGCAGTTAGGCTAGCCTCGGCGCCAGCTTAGCGGCTTTTTGTATGGGCCAAGCCCTGGGAGTGTTGTGTATATATTAGCTACGTAGGTTAACGAGGATGTAAACTGACTTGATCTTGTGTAAATGCTACATATTTTGTTATAGTGTACATGATGTATATTATCAGTCGTGCTTCTATGTTTCTTGATGCTTCCTTTTTATTTCTCTCAATGTATGCTTGTTTATTTTACCTTATCATCCACAATATTAAAAAAAAGTTACTCGTAAAATTAGCATCGCTCTAACAAGGAACAGGATCATATATTAAATAATAGTTAATAATTAGGAAGGACAAGTTAGTAACACTTAGCTTCTTGTATGACCATGGCATACCGGGAGTTGGGTCATTACAATTTGGTATAAGAGCAGTTCGTTTCCGGTAGAGCCTGGGGAATAGACTGATTATGCTTCATTGCATACTCTGTTGTGTGTCTCATGCTGTTAGGGTATCTTTAAGATACATTTGGCATGAATGTCTATGAGCGCTCATTTTGGGACTGTTCGTGTCTTACTTGAGATATTAAGACTGATCACCTTAATGTTGATTGTTTGGTGCGGATAGGATCTTAATGACTGCGAATAGGCATAGTTTAATCGAGCTCCGAATGACGAATCGATGTGAGGCACAGCTATCCTCATAGCTGTTATGATCTCCATGGCTATGGCTACATGAGATTAGGATGCTGTAAGGAATGAACGATTGTTTCACTTGTGGGGAACCTGGACACTTGGCGAGGAATTGCCCAAAAGAATTTGCTCAGAATCCAGTATGATCCCAACAATAAGGTCGAGTGTTTGCTATGACTGCTGATGATGCTATGCAATCAGACGCCCTGATCCAAGGTCAGTGTTATGTCAATAATCAATTTTTAACTGTACTGTATGATTCGGGTGCATCGCATTGCTTTATTTCTTTAACTGTTGCTCGTGAGTTGGGACTAGATTTCTCTGAGTTGAACTTTGATCTAATTATCCATACACCTACATCCCAAAATGCTTTGACCAGTTTAGTATGCCTGCAAGTACCATTTACTATTAGGAACAGAACTTTCATTCATGATTTAATCTATTTGCCTCTATGTGGTTTAGAAGTTATTTTAGGATTAGATTGGTTATCTAAGTATCATGTTTTCCTTGATTGCTTTGACAGAATTACTGTTATTCCATCTGATAGTTTAGATATTAAACAATTTTTGTCCCATACCTTATATCTAAATTCTGTAAGAGTTACCTTAAACAAGAGTGATTGGGAGGGGTACGTTTTGTTAGTGACTAGCTCGAATGATAGTGAATTAAGCCTAGAACGAATCCGAGTGGTGAAGGAATTTTTTGATGTTTTTCTGGACGACATATCTGAGTTTCCTCCTCAGCAAGAGATAGAATTCAGCATTGAACTAGTGCCTGAAACCAGACCAATTTCTATAGCACTGTACCGGGTGTCACCACTAGAACTTGCAGAGTTGAAGAAGCAGTTGGATGAGGTACCTGGAAAGAAATTTATTCATCCTAGTGCATCACCTTTGGGAGCTCCAGTATTGCTGGTAAAGAAGAAGGATGGTGGAATGAGGCTTTGCGTGGATTACCGACAGCTAAATAAAGTCACTATCAAGAACAAGTATCCACTTCCACGGATTGATGATTTGATGGATCAGTTGAATGATGCAACTGTGTTCTCAAAGATTGATTTGCGATCGGACTATCACCAGATCCGAGTGAAAGAGTCAGATATACTGAAGACTGCATTTAGGACTTGATATGGTCACTATGAGTATACGGTTATGTTGTTTGGACTAACTAATGCTCTTGCAATTTTCATGGATTACATGAATCGTATTTTCCGTCCGTACCTTGATCAATTCGTAGTGATTTTCATAGATGATATCCTCACCTATTTGAAGACAGAAAGAGAGCATGAAGAGCATCTAACGACTGTATTGCAGATACCGAGGACTTGGAAGTTATATGCTAAACTATCAAAGTGCAAATTCTGGACAGAGAAGGTGGCATTTTTCGGGCATGTTATATCACAGGGAGGAATCGCAGTGGATCCTTCAAAAATTGAAGCAATAGTGCAATGGAAACCACCTACAACCATTACAGAAGTTTGGAGTTTCCTCGAACTAGCTGGATATTATCAGAGGTTCATCAAGGGATTTTCACAGATAGCCTTACCATTGACTTACCTTACATAAAAAGAAGTTTCGTTTATCTGGACGGCTGAATGTGATAGAAGTTTCAAGATGCTTAAGGAAAAACTAACAACTACACCTGTATTAGTACTACCAGACCCGCAGAAACCTTTTGAAGTATATTGTGACGCCTCTCACAAAGGACTTGGATGTTTGTTGATGCAAGAGAAAAAATGTGGTGGCTTATGCTTCCCGACAGTTAAGAACTCATGAACGGAATTACCCGACGCATGATTTAGAATTGGCTGCAGTGGTGTTTGCTTTGAAGATCTGGAGAAACTATCTGTATGGTGCTCAATTAGAAGTTTTCTCCGACCACAAAAGTTTAAAGTATATATTTGATCAAAAGGATCTTAATATGCGACAGCGAAGGTGGATGGAGTTCCTAAAGGACTATGATTTCAAGTTAAGTTATCACCCAGGGAAAGCAAACGTGGTGGCAGACGCCTTGAGCTAGAAAAAATTTGAGTATCTCTTAGATGATGATAAAAGAAGAAAAGCTACTCGCGGAATTTGAGAACCTTAAGTTGGACATGACTGAGACACCAAGTGGAGTTCGTTTGGCGCAGTTGCATATAACACCAGATTTCAAGGTTAGTATTCAGTGAGCGCAAGCCCAGCATTCAAAAATGATGACGATGCTGAGACGGATGGGAGCAGAGGAACTAGAAGCTTTAAAACAAGATCGTATCGGTCTCTAGAGATACAAGAACAGAATTTGTGTGCCTAATTCTGTAGATTTGTGACAAAAGATTCTTGCAGAAGCTCACCAAAGTAGATTCTCTATGCATCCTAGAGTAAAAAAGATGTATCAAGATTTAAAATAAATGTTCTGGTGGCGGGGCTTAAAGAAGGAGGTAGCTGACTATGTCTAAAACCTGCCAGAAGGTGAAGATGGAACATCAGAAGCCGTCAGGAACCCTGCAATCCTTGGAAATACCTCAATGGAAATGGGAGCAGATCACTATGGATTTTGTCATGGGATTGCCAAGGACCTCAACATGACATAATGCTATTTGGGTGATTGTGGACAGGTTGACAAAATCGGCGCACTTCCTTCCGATTCGAATTGACTATACTTTAGAAAGGCTGGCATGGGTATATATTCAAGAAATCATACGACTGCACGAGATACCTTCATCAAAATTCTCCGATCGAGATCCAAGGTTTACTTCTAGATTCTGGGGAGCTTTTCAGAAAGTGTTGGGAATAGAATTGCACATGAGTACAGCATACCATCCCTTAGACAGATGGACAATAAGAGCGGACAATCCAAACGTTAGAAGACATGTTAAGATCATGTATGATGGACAACCAAGGCAATTGGGATAAGTATTTGCCGTTGATCCAGTTTGTCTACAACAACAGTTACCAGCAAAGCATTGGGATGGCACCATATGAAGCTCTCTACGGAAGAAGATGTCAGACATCATTATGTTGGAATGACGACGGAGAAGCTAGTGTCTTGGGTCCAGACATAGTGCAAGAAACTACTGAGAAGATAAAAGGGATTCATTAGAAGATCCAAACAGCACAAAGCCGTCAAAAGAGCTATGCCGACAATAGATGTAGACCCTTAGAGTTTAGTGAGGGAGACCATGTCTTTCTAAAAGTAATTCTGACTACTGGAATAGGTAGAGCCCTTAGAACTAAAAAGCTTAACCCTCGATACATAGGACTTTTCCAAATACTTAAAAGAGTCGGTCTTGTAGCTTATCAAGTAGCCCTTCCTCCATATCTGTCAAACCTTCATGATGTTTTTCATGTCTCGCAACTTAAGAAATATATTCCCGACGAGAGTCACGTTTTACAACCAGAAACAGTATAGTTACAAAACGATTTGACATATCAAGCATTACCGATTCAGATCGTAGAAAGAAGTGATAAGCAATTGAGAGGTAAAACTGCTCGTTTGGTCAAAGTGGCTTGGGGACCAAGAGGAAAAGAAGAGCATACTTGGAAACTAGAAGACAATATGAATGCTGATTACCCGCATCTGTTCTCAGGTAACTGAAATTTTGAGGGCAAAATTTTCTGAGGGTAGAATGTAACAACCCCGATTTTCGAGTACGCGAGATCTTTTCTGAAAGTACGGATTTCTTCGGAAGATCAGTAAGGGGAGAACCTCTGCTATATCATCAAGCATCTCAATCCTCATTGTCATTATATTATCTTTAACTCAGGACCTTAGTTGAGATAAGCCCGACAATGCAATCACGAAGAACCTGGTTTTTGAACCGTATCGGTTAGGAGTTTTGATTCTGGTTTCTATAAATAGTCTCAGTTTGATGAACTAGACTCAATTCTTGAGAAAAGAGAGATAATAGTATATTATTATTATTATTATATTAGTATTAGAAGCTGCTTGAATGATATTATAAGGTTACCTGGTCAGTTTTAGTTAAAAACAAGAAATCGGTTTAACCGGGTTCACAGTTTACTGGTGCAGCTTAGCTCCAGCACTCTCTGATGACTTTAGCAATGCTAAGGCCTCATCATACATGTTCTATTCTCATAATAAATATGTTACTGGTGTCATTTATGCTAGTAGCTCAGAAAATAAATTTTAGAGATGTTTTTACAAGTGTTCCGATACATCTAGTTTTAGTAGTTATACACCTGAGATATTTTAATATTATTTTAACCCACCTCTAAGACAATCAATCACAACTCTCCTTACACCCCCAAGACACTCCAAGGCTGGTCATTTACTCCCTTTGGCCGAAAATGAGAAGAGAGAAAAGAGAGAAACTTTCATGACACTTTAATCTTGAAAGCTTGATTTCTGCTGAATTAAAACTCAAATCAAAATTCAAATCCGACCAAAATGATCCTATCTTCTTTCTCTAAATGATCATATGACTTATCAAGGCTGGAATCAAGGTGAGTTGGCTGCACCATCTCCCTTTTGCTTTGGTTTCAAGTAAACATGCTTAAACATGTTTTTTCTTGATGTTCTTCCTTAGGAATCATGCTTAACTTGACTTGAGGGCCAAGAAACGTTAATTTCCAGTAAGCCTAAGGTGATAAATCCCTTCCTAACATTCTGAGAGAGATTCGGTTAGTTAAGGGTTTTTGGATTTAAAGTTGTTCTTAATGTGATTTGGGAGGAAAAAGTGCTTAAGGACCACCTGAAAATATAACCGATTTTGGAGTAGCAAAACCAGGTAGGGTTTGGTAAAATTAATCTTTATTAATTATGTTTGAGATTTGTGATTATGATATGGTTTGAATATGCTTGAAATTGATAGCTTATATGAGTTATTCTTGGTTAAAGCTTGTTGAAATTTTGATGAAATTTGATGATATTCAAGCTATGAAACATGTTCTTGAGTGCAACTGGAAAAACGAACCCTAAACTTTAAATTGGGGTTCAATTTGTGTTAAAATCAAGTAGGAAATAAGGGGCTTTGACGGCTACAATTTTATTATGAATTTTGGTAAAAAATCGGTTACTGAAAAGATTGAAAAACGGGTAAAAACAGAGAAAAAACCTGAAGAATTTATGAAGAACACGAAGAACACTTTGAGTGTGATGAAGAACATTGAGGAACAGGCTTTAGATCTTTAAAAGGGCAAGGAAGTAAAATTTTTGGTGTTTAGGGGGTTATTTGGTAATTTCCAAAAGTTAAGGTGGTTAAAGTAGAAATATTAAAAGTTACGGGTGGTAAAAAGTGAATTTTAAAGGTTAAAAGTTAAAGAGGGGTAATTTTAAAAAATTTAATGGTAAAATAATAAATAATAATAAAATATTAAACAATAATATTTAATTAAAAATAATATTTTAATATAAATAATAAAAATATAATTACCTTTATAAAATACATAGGGAGTGGTAATAACATGTTAGTGAGGCAAAGATAAAGGAAAGATATAAAGTTAAAGACAAGGTAAAAAACCAAAGAAAAGTCTGTAAAGTTTTAATGACAGAAAAACAGACAAAGATTAGTGAACGAACTAGGGCAACATAGTTAGTCCTTGAGTTTCGGCTAGGGTTAGGTATTATATGAAAAGTTAAACTATTTCAGTATAGACTTAATGAACCTATACTTGGGACAGGCTAACTATTCATACCAAAATTTACATAAGTTTTAAATACATACGTTAAGCAGAGAAATCAGAGCAGAGTAGAGAACCACAGAGAACAAAGTAACTAGAGTAGAGTAAAGAGATAAAGAGAAAAAGAGTAATATAGATACAGAGGAAAGAGTAATCAGAGAAGGTAAAGAGATACATAAAATAGAGTAACCAGAGCAGAGTAAAGAGATACAGAGAAAAGAGAAAATGATAAAGGGGTCAATTCGCATGTGGGTTAGGAACTCGGTTATCCAAAGAAACGAATTTCTTTAATGTTGTAAGTATAGTCCTAACCCGACGACTTGGCCTCTCCAATCAAATTGGAAATTCACAAGATATGTCACAAGCAAAACCAAATTAAAACTGAGAGTATTAGACTCCCGAGTCGTCTCCCTAGGAGCACTTTAGAACAACGAGTGTGCAATTCCGGTTGTAGTGATCAACGGTTTGTGAATGAAGAAATGAACATATAAAGTAATAAAAGAACATGCAAAATTGTAATGATTGAACTAATTAAGAAATTAAAGAACCCACTATGCAATATAAACAAGTATAAAAGAAATCAACATATAAAGGTATAAAAGATTGAAAGCATCAAAAAGAGTCTTGGCTTGGAATGAGCTAAGGGTCCTTTCCTTGTTGAAACCACAACTATGACAATTATGATGGATTAGTCTCACTTGATCAACCCTGACATCGGAAAGTAAGTTAAATGAGCATAAGTGTCCTTAACCCACAAATCCTAACTTGCTTGCTAATTGCCTTAGCAACAAATTAGCTATAGTGGGAACAAGAACAATTAACAACCCAAGAATTGAAACTAAATGTTGGACATTCCAACTCTAGGAACCCAATTGCTCACTTTACCCAAGCCAAGAGCCAAAAATTTAGCCTAAAACTATGTTTGACATTATGTCAAACACTTGGTAGGCAAAAAGCTTAAACATGAGGAAAATGAGTAAAGGCTTGAAACTAAAAGCAACAATGAAACTCAATCAACAAGAATAACACAAGAAAGCATATAATTAACATCCAACATCAAATTCATCAACAAGAAATTGAAATTGCAAGAGAGAAGCAAAATTGAACTATAACTTGAATTAGAAGAAAGAGTAATGACAATGTAACTATAAAGAGTAATAACAAGAAAATACTTACAATGAAAGCTTGCAAAATCCAAGATCAAAAATGGAAATGGCACTTGAATGTAAAACCCTAATATAAACCCTAATAGAGATGATGAAAAACTTAGAGAAAAACTAAACTAAAGCTTTCTACTACTACTCCTAAACTCCTAAAATGATATGCTATGTTATGTCTTTATTTTCCCCTCCAATATGAGCTAGAAGACTTCAAAAATGGGCCTCCAAAGCCCCCAAATCATGAGGCACGTGCTATTTTAATGAAGTCATTTGCGGACACCTATGCGGACGCATAGATGCGTGCGTCCGCACACTTCGCGAGAAATCCAGGCCTGTGCGTACGCACAAGCAGTCGTGCGTACGCACACTACGCGATGCTTGGCTGGACGCGCGACGCGCTCGATGCAATCCACGCACTCTGCTTGGGTGGCTATGCATACGCACAGGTAGCTGTGCGCACGCACACATCTCTGAGCTCATCTCCTTTGATTTCTCTTGCTTCCTCCACTTTGCTTGCTCTTCTTCCATTTTCTCCAATCCATGCCTACCTTATATACCTGAAAGCACTCACCAATAACATCAAGGCATCGAATGGAAGGCAAATAGAATAAAGTAGATTCAATTAGGTATAAAAGAGCATATTTTCATGATCAAGCACAAATTGGGAGGAGAGATCAAAAGCATGCTATTCAAGGGAATAAGTGTGAGTTTATGTGATGAAAATCCATTCAATTCTAACAAAAATTCATCATCAAATATGGATTCATCAATTCCCCCACACTTAAATACTAGCATGTCCTCATGCTAAATACAAAGGAGATAGATGAAAGGGAAAATGACTTATGCTATATACTACTTAAATGGATGCAACTATCCTAAGGCTAATCACTAATATGTACTATGATGAGAGTGGGTAGAAGCAAACCATGAAATTTCAATCCATCACAAGAAAACTTTAGGGCCAATGTAAAGAGTTCATGCATTAAGATTAATGTCCAAAGAGTTGAATTGAAGTTGTTAAAACTATCCAATCAAAGAACTTGCAAGAAGACACAATATGAGGTGTAAAAATATGGACTTGAGCGATCGAACCCCTCATCGGATGTGTATCCACTCAATTCGCTCAGTGTTTAGGGTTTAACCACTCAATTACCCTATTATCATGATTTTCAAAGATTTGCAAGTCATCTAACAATCAACTAGTATTTAATGCATGAATAACAAGTATCATGAGGTCTTTAGAGGGATGTAATGGGGCTAGGGTTAAGTAGGATGAAGTTTGGTCAAGTGGACTTAAAGAATTAGTTCTTTGATTAGCTTGAATGTCCACCTAATCCTACATCACCTATATACACATAACAATGTAACCTTCCCACCCATTTCCTTTTTCCTATCTCACTTCACTCATGCATTTTCTTTTCAAACATGGCATATGCATCCTTTATTTACTCTTTTTATTCATACTATGTTATGCATAAGTTTTTTTTTTAAATTGAACTATGACTGCATATGTTTCAATTAATGAAATGCATGAGCATTACCTAATTACCCAAAAGATTTTCACAAAGAATTTATGCCTTTATCACCAATGCTTCCTAAATTTCCCCCACACTTAGAATTTACACACTAATCCACCCAAGCTAATCAAAGAGTAATTTAAGGACATCAATGGTTTTTCGCTTAAGGGGAGTAATGTGCTATCATCAGAACAAAAGGGGATCCATAGGCTCAAAGGGGTTCACAAAGGTGAATGCAAGGGTTGGCCATATAGGTTAGTGAGTTTATCATCAAAGATGGCCTCAATTATGCTAAATGCATCCAAACACAAATACAGGACATAAAGAATCATGCAAATCAATGATCACAATAAAAAAGGAGTACAATCGCACACAAGAACAACATTATGGTTGAAAGATGCAACCATCTATTAAAGCTCAAATCTCACAAGGTATATTGTTCGAGCTCTTTTTTCCATGTTCTACAAACAAAATACTCCAAGCAAGTCGGTAAAATAATTTTTTTCTCAATTCAATCAATGGTATGCCCTCAGAAAATGATTTTCATGGAAATTCCTTGGTGTTTCACCACTTATTCATCATCTCATGCAAAATGCAAATATTAACTACTAAATATCCATAAACGATAAAGAAATATTAACAACAAACCAAACAAGATGCAATAGGAATAAAGCTACTCAAAATAAAGAAAAACTACTACAAGAAACATTGCAAAGTGTCTTTAAGAAAGAATTTTTTACCCTCCTTGAAGTCATCGATCCTCCCCACACTTAAATTGTGTACGGTCCTCTGTGCATGCTCACGATCCGGGAGGATGAAGAGGGGGCTACCTTCAGCTGGTGGGCTCAGAAATGGGATGGTCAACTGCATCAAGTTCCTCCCCAGCTAGCTCGGTTGAAGCTGTAGGAATCGGGCCGGGGTCTCTTCCTTCTAACTTTGCCGCTATCCACTCAAAACATTTGTGCTCCAAATGCTCCATGTGGTGGATATCGTGCAGGATATTGCAGAATAGATCTGGAAGAGGACGGAGAAAAGGTAAAGCAGTTGATGGAGTTGGTAGACTTGATGGTGGTGCTGTGGGTGTCTTCCTCTTAGAGGGGATTATTTTTGTTGATCTCTCCAAATCTCCCCTCGGAATGAACTTGTTGCCACTAGGAAACTCAAGCATTATATTCATTGGTCGTCTCTCTACCCTCGCTGCATTTGCTAAACGCATCACCATCGATGGAAATGGAATGCTAACATTCTTCTTCTCAATCAATTTCCAAATCGATTTGCGCAGTAAGGGCAAGATGGCTATATGCTTCCCTTGCATAATATCCCAAAGTAGCAAAGCAGTTCCAAATCTCACATGGGTAGTGTGGGTGCTCGGGATGATGTAGTCTGCCATAATTTGATGCCATATACGAGCTTCAGCATTCAAAGCAGAGTATGCAATACTAGTGGGAACAGAATTCTTCCCTTTGCTATACTCCCAAGATGCACCAGGATGGCCTATTTTCTCAAGAATGGGAGTCAGAGATACTCTTCCTTCGAAGACATCTTCCTTTATCTTGGAGTATCCATCTTTTCAAATGGAATGTATGATGCACGGAAAACTTGTCTCATAACAAATTTCCTTCGGCAGGTGTACCGAATTTATCGTCAAGTAAAAACTCACAATAGAGTGAGGTCGAATCCCACAAGGATTGATTGATCAAGCAACTTTAATTAGAGGAATATTCTAGTTGAGCGAATCCAGGTTTTGAGTTTAGAATTGCAGAAAATAAAATGGCGGGAAGGTAAATGACAGAAAAAGTAAATGCTAGAATTAAAGAACTGAAAGTAAATTAATGAAGTAAATTGCAGAATTGTAAATGGGAATGGGGGAATTGCTCATAAAAGTAATTAACAGAAAATAAAGAGAATGGGTAAGATCAGAAATGGGGAGTTCATTGGGCTCAGGAGATGTTGCATTCTCCGGATCAATTTTATTTTCATCTCTTCCTCAATCAATACACTCGTTGATCTCCTTGGCAATCTTAAGTGATTGAATTACAATTTCTTGTAATTCAATCTCTCAAATCTTGATCAATAGCCAATTCCTTGGTCAATTGCTCATGAGAAGAGATGAAGTATGCTCACTGATTATACCACATGCATTTCCCAAATCAAGTGTTGAGAGGATTATAGTTACATATCCATCCAAACCCAATTTGGTCCAACATGAGAAAGCATTTCTAGCTTGATCTCTTCATTCCTCTTTCAAGGTTCAGAAGAGATCCAAGTATGAATAGCTTCTTTTCCAAGATAACTACCCAATTGGATAAAGATCGAAAGCTTTCAAGTAAAATCAAGAGAAAAGATAGAAGAAGAATAATGAAAACTAGTATTGATCCATCAAATTACAACAGAGCTCCCTAACCCAATGAAAGGGGTTTAGTTGTTCATAGCTCTGGAAAATGAAAACAAAGATGGAGAATACATGATGATACTAGAAGTGCAGAGAAAGTAAATACAGAGAGTAATTCTATGCCCAGAGGCTCCCTCTATTTTCCAACTTCTCAAATAATTCAAAGCTACTCCTATATATACTACTCTTCTACTCTTCTAGTTGGTTCTTCAAGTCTTGGGTCTGGGCCTTTGGATCTTGAGTTTGAAGCAGTTATCTTCTTCATTGGGCTTGGCTTTACTTGCAGAGAGAAAGTGTGAAGTGGGCAGAGACTTTAGCTCAGGACGTTAGGACGTTTAACGTTTAAGTAGAAATGTGGGTTCGAGAACGTTAGTGACAATCACTACGCTAACTAAGTTAATGGTGCGCAGAAATTGTGATTACACTTTGATTATGTAAAATTCATCGCTCTTTCTTTCCCTGGTAATGGCGCCAAAAAAATGATGCCAATACCATGGTTCACAACTTCGCACAACTAACCAGCAAGTGCACTGGGTCGTCCAAGTAATACCTTACGTGAGTAAGGGTCGAATCCCAC
>NC_029789.2:73109128-73109937 GCF_000816755.2 Arachis ipaensis | reverse complement strand
TGGCGTTTAACTCCAGACAGCAGCGTAGAACTGCCGTTGAACGCCGGTTTGCGTCATCTAAACTCGGGCAAAGTATGGACTATTATATATTTCTGGAAAGCCCTGGATGTCTACTTTCCAACGCAATTGGAAGCGCGCCAATTTGAGTTCTGTAGCTCCAGAAAATCCATTTTGAGTGCAGGGAGGTCAGAATCCAACAGCATCAGCAGTCCTTCTTCAACCTCTTAATCTGATTTTTGCTCAAGTCCCTCAATTTCAGCCAGAAAATACCAGAAATCACAAAAAAAACACACAAACTCATAGTAAAGTCCAGAAATGTGAATTTAACATAAAAACTAATGAAAATATCCCTAAAAGTAACTAGATC
Source organism: Arachis ipaensis (assembly GCF_000816755.2). NCBI lineage: Eukaryota > Viridiplantae > Streptophyta > Magnoliopsida > Fabales > Fabaceae > Arachis > Arachis ipaensis. Next base: position 73,109,570 of record NC_029789.2, on the reverse strand, counting down.
CTACTAAAAACATACTAAAAACAATGCCAAAAAGCGTATAAATTATCCGCTCATCACAACACCAAACTTAAATTGTTGCTTGTCCCCAAGCAACTGAAAATCAAATAGGATAAAAAGAAGAGAATATACTATAAATTTCAAACTATCAATGAAACATAGCTCCAATCAAATGAGCGGGACTTATAGCTTTTTGCCTCTTGAATAGTTTTGGCATCTCACTTTATCCATTGAGGTTTAGAATGATTGGCATCTATAGTGACTCAGAGTTCAGATAGTGTTATTGATTCTCCTAGTTCAGTATGATGATTCTTGAACACAGCTTCTTTATGAGTCTTGGTCGTGCCCTAAGCACTTTGTTTTCCAGTATTACCACCGGATACATAAATGTCACAGACACATAATTGGGTGAACCTTTTCAGATTATGACTCAGCTTTGCTAAAG
>NC_029789.2:73105169-73109029 GCF_000816755.2 Arachis ipaensis | reverse complement strand
CCTTGAGGTATCTCAGGGATCTCTTGATTTGCAGCCACATGTTCTACCACTGAGCTATAGATCCTTTACATAATTGTTTTACCACACCAAACTTAGAAGAAGGAATAGATGAAGAAGAAGATGTGGAAAAAAACTAGGATTATGAGGAAGGAAGGTGGGGATCCTGTGGGGTCCACAGATCTTGAGATGATCCTGTGAGGTCCACAGATCTTGAGGTGTCAAGGATTTACATCCATGCACCAATTAGGCATGTAAAATGCCACATGATCATGAACCTAAGAAAACATGAAAAAAAATAAAATTAGATAAATAAACATTGGGTTGCCTCCCAACAAGCACTTCTTTAATGTCAATAGCTTGACAGTGGACTCTCATGGAGCCTCACAGATGTGCAGAGCTTGTTGAGACCTCCCAACACCAAACTTAGAGTTTGGATATGGGGGTTTGACACCAAACTTAGAGTTTGGTTGTGGCCTCCCAACACCAAACTTAGAGTTTGACTGTGGGGGCTTTGTTTGACTCTGCTTTGAGAGAAGCTTTTTATGCTTCCTCTCCATGGATGTAGAGAGAGATCCTTGAGTTGTAAACACAAGGTTGTCCTCATTTAATTGAAGGATCAATTGTCCACATCAATCACAGCTCTTGCTGTGGCTAGGAAAGGTCTTCCTAGGATGATGGATTCATCCTCTTTCTTTCCAGTATCTAAGACTATGAAATCAGCAAGGATGTAAAGGCCTTCAACCTTTACTAACACGTCCTCTACTTGTCCATAAACCTGTTTTCTTGAATTATCTGCCATCTCTAATGAGATTTTAGCAGCTTGTACCCCATAAATTCCCAGTTTCTCTATTACAGAGAGGGGCATGAGGTTTATTCTTGAACCAAGGTCACACAAAGCCTTAAAGATCATGGTGCCTATGGTACAAGGTATTATGAACTTTCCAGGATCCTGTCTCTTCTGAGGCAATGTCAGTTGATCCAGATCACTTAGTTCATTGGTGAACAAGGGAGGTTCATCTTCCCAAGTTTCAATACCAAATAATTTGGCATTCAGCTTCATGATTGCACTAAGAAACTTGGCTGCTATTGCAGGGTTTTCAGGATCATAAGCTTCTTCTGCATAAGAAGCCTCTTGAGTACTGTTGGATGCAGCTTGCATTCCATTCAGACTCTGAGAAATCATATTGACTTGCTGAGTCAATATTTTGTTCTGAGCCAATATGACATTTAGAGTATCAACTTCAAGAACTCCCTTCTTCATAGGCATCCCATTACTCACAGGATTCCTCTCAGAAGTGTACATAAACTGGTTATTAGCAACCATGTCAATGAGTTCTTGAGCTTCTGCAGGCGTTTTCTTTAGGTGCATGGATCCACCTGCAGAAGTGTCCAATGACATCTTTGAAAACTCAGACAAACCATCATAGAATATATCCAGGATGGTCCATTCTGAAAGCATGTCAGAGGGACACTTTTTGGTCAACTGTTTGTATCTTTCCCAAGCTTCATAGAGGGATTCACCATCTTTTTGTTTGAAGGTTTGAACATCCACTCTAAGCTTGCTCAGCTTTTGAGGAGGAAAGAACTTGGTTAAGAAAGCCGTGACCAGCTTATCCCAAGAGTTCAGGCTATCTTTGGGTTGAGAGCCCAACCATACTCTAGCTCTGTCTGTTACAGCAAAAGGAAAAAACATGAGCCTGTAGACTTCAGGATCTACTCCATTAGTCTTAACAGTATCACATATCTGCAAGAATTCAGTTAAGAACTGGAAAGGATCTTCAGATGGAAGTCCATGAAACTTACAGTTCTGCTGCATCAGAGAAACTAGCTGAGGTTTCAGCTCAAAGTTGTTTGCTCCAATGGCAGGTATGGAGATGCTTCTTCCATGTAATTTGGAATTAGGTGCAGTAAAGTCACCAAGCATTCTCCTTGCATTATTGTTGTTAGGTTCGGCTACCATCTCCTTTACTTGTTCGAAATTTTCAATAAGGTTGTTTCTGGATTTGTTGTAATTTAGCTTCTCTTAGTTTCCTTTTCAGAGTCCTTTCAGGTTCTAGATCAGCTTCAACAAGAATGCCTTTTTCTTTGTCCCTGTTCATAAGAAAGAGAAGAGAAAAAGAAAAGAAGAGGAATCCTCTATGTCACAGTAAAGAGGTTCCTTATTGTTAGTAGAAGGAGAGAAGAGGAAAAATTCAAACACAGATAGAAGAGGGGGTTCGAATTTGGTGAGTGATGTGAGGAAGAGATGTTAGTAGATGAATAAATAAATAGAATAAAATGAGAGAGGGAGAGGATTTTCGAAAATAATTTTTGAAAAAGAGTTAGTGATTTTTGAAAATAGTTTTTGAAAAAGGTTAGTAGTTTTCGAAAATTAAGATTTAAAAATTAAAATAATTAGTTAATTAAAAAGAAATTTTGAAAAAGAGGGAAGGTGTTTTCGAAAATTAGAGAGAGAGAGAGAGAGAGAGAGTTAGTTAGGTAGTTCTGAAAAAGATAAGAAACAAACAAAAACTTAGTTAGTTAGTTGAAACAAATTTTTAAAAGATAAGAAGTTAGGAAGTTAGAAGAGATATTTTGAAATCAATTTTTTTGAAAAAGGTGAGATAAGAAGATATTTTTGAAAAGATATGATAGAAATTAGTTTTTGAAAAAGATTTGAATTTTTAAAATCACAATTAATGACTTGATTCACAAGAAATCACAAGATATGATTCTAGAACTTAAAGTTTGAATCTTTCTTAACAAGTAAGTAACAAACTTGAAATTTTTGAATCAAAATGTTAATTGATTATGTTATTTTCGAAAATTTGATATAAAAATAAGAAAAAGATTTTTGAAAAATATTTTTGGAATTTTCGAAAATAACTAAGAAATTTGAAAAAGATTTGATTTTTGAAAAAGATTTTGAAAAAGATAAGATTTTTAAATTGAAAATTTGATTTGACTCATAAAAATAACTAGATTTAAAAATTTTTTTGAAAAAGTCAAATCTAATTTTCGAAATTATGAGAGAAAAGAGGGAAAGATTTTTTTTTATTTTTGAATTTTTATGATGAGAGAGAAAAACAAGAAAATGATGCAGTGCATGAGAATTTTAGATCAAAACATGTGATGCATGCAAGAATGCTATGAATGTCAAGATGAACACCAAGAACACTATGAAGATCAAGATGAACATCAAGAATATATTTTTGAAAAATTTTTAATGTAAAGAAAACATGCAAGACACCAAACTTAGAATTCTTTAATGCTTAAAGACTAAGAATTCAAGAATGCATATGAAAAACAAGAAAAGACACAAAACATGCAAATGCAAAGATCAAACAAGAAGACTTACCAAGAACAACTTGAAGATCATGAAGAACACTATGAATGCATGAAAATTTTCGAAAAATGCAAGATGAACATGCAATTGACACCAAACTTATAACATGACTCAAGACTCAAACACAAAAATATTTTTTTGATTTTTATGATCTTATGATTTTTTTTGTATTTTCTTTTAATTTTTTTTTCGAAAATCATTTTGAAAAAGAAAAATAAGGATTCCAAAATTTTTAACATGAATTCCAGGAATCTTATGCTCTTTAGTCTAAAGCTCCAATCAAAGGGTCAGGCATGGCTTAATAGCCAGCCAAGCTTTAGTATGTAAATCAGGAACAGTAGCAGGTGGATTAGTTGAAGATCAATCCCAAAGGAGTTTGGGTATGGCTTTTCAGCCAGATAGGATTCAACATGTTACCATGAAACTCTAGAAGTCATTCTTGAAAGTTTTGAAGCCATAGAATAATTTATTTTTGAAAACATTATTTTTATTATAAATTTTTTTTTTCGAAAACAAAAGAAAAAGTTTTTGAAAG
>NC_029789.2:73097417-73105037 GCF_000816755.2 Arachis ipaensis | reverse complement strand
AGGCATGGCTATTCATCTGTCAGTTCTCGATCATGCTAGAATAGGATTTACTATCCTTTTGCATCAGTCACTACTCCCAGCAATCGCGAGTTTGAAGCTCGTCACAGTCATTCAATCATTGAATCCTACTCAGAATACCACAGACAAGGTTTAGACTTTCTGGATTCTCTTGAATGCCGCCATCATTCTGGCTTACACCACGAAGATTCTGATTAAGAGATCTAAGAGATACTCATTCAATCTAATATAGAACAAAAGTGGTTGTCAGGCACGCGTTCATAGGGAATGATGATGATTGTCACGTTCATCACATTCAGGTTGAAGTACGAATGAATATCTTAGAAGCAAAATAAGATGAGTTGAATAGAAAATAGTAGTACTTTGCATTAATCTTTGAGGAACAGCAGAGCTCCACACCTTAATCTATGGAGTGCAGAAACTCTACCGTTGGAAATACATAAGTGAAAGGTCCAGGCATGGCCGAGAGGTCAGCCCTCAAAACGTGATCAATAGTCTCCTAAGATGAACAATGGATTAAAACTGAGACCAAAGATATCAAATACAATAGTAAAATGTCCTATTTATAATAAACTAGCTACTAGGGTTTACAGAAGTAAGTAATTGATGCATAAATCCACTTCCAGGGCCCACTTGGTGTGTGCTTGGACTGAGCTTGAAGTCTACATGTGGAGAGGTCATTCTTGGAGTTGAACGCCAGCTTTTGTGCCATTTTGGGCGTTGAACTCCACTTTGCAACTTGTTTTTGGCGCTGGACGCCAGAATCGGGCAGAGAGCTGGCGTTAAACGCCAGTTTGCGTCATCTAAACTCGGGCAAAGTATGAACTATTATATACTTCTAGAAAGCCCTGGATGTCTACTTTCCAACGCAATTGGAAGCGCGCCATTTTGAGTTCTGTAGCTCCAGAAAATCCATTTTGAGTGCAGGGAGGTCAGAATCCAACAACATCAGCAGTCCTTCTTCAACCTCTGAATCTGATTTTTGCTCAAGTCCCTCAATTTCAGCCAGAAAATACTTGAAATCACAGAAAAACACACAAACTCATAGTAAAGTCCAGAAATGTGAATTTAACATAAAAACTAATGAAAACATCCCTAAAAGTAACTAGATCCTACTAAAAACATACTAAAAACAATGCCAAAAAGCGTATAAATTATCCGCTCATCAGTTAACGTGGGAGTTAACGTGACTCATGGTGGCATGTGTGGGCTCCTTCCAACGTTAGTGACAATGTTGGGTGTCACTAACGTTGTCGACCACCTTGTTTCCTCACGTTAGCTTCCACGTTAACTAGGTTAAGGTGGGAGTTAACGTGGCCTAGTGTGACTTGGCCAACGTTAGTGATAATGTTGAATGTCACTAACGTTGGCTTCCCCCCTTTCTTCTTACGTTAGAGGCCACGTTAACTAAGTTAACGTGGTGACTAACGTGACCACTTATGAGCTTGGTCCAACGTTAGTGATAATTTTAAGTGTCACTAACGTTGGCTCTATTTCCTTTCTTCCACGTTAGAGTTCACGTTAACTTAGTTAACATGACTCTTATCGTGGGCAATGATGGCTTCGAGAGCGTTATTGGCAATCAGTTTTCTCATTAACTTTGCAAGTTACTCCCATTCCACGTTAGTGTTAACGTTAGTGTAACTAACGTTGCCACTAATGTGGTTCTTCTTTGCTTCCTTTGTCCTGAAATCAAGCAATAAGGTGCATCAAAGTTCTAGTCCAAGTCATAGGAAATGCAACATCCAATTTGTCCTTAAATTCATGCAAAATCCTCATGAAATCATATAAAGTTCACAATGTATGCTTGAATCAAGATGTAAGTGAATATCTACCCAAAACTAGCTTATTTCCTAAGGAAATGCATGAAACTACCCTAAAAACAGTAAAGAAAAGGTCAGTAAAACTGGCCAAAATGCCTTGGCATCATGTGTATTCTTGGAAATTAATTTATTTTGACTAAGACATTGCATTCATGTAAATAGGTTGCATATAGATAGATTGTAATTAGTTAGTTTGCATTGAATAAATATTGATACCTGGTGCACGAAATTGTGATCTCTGGTAATGGCTCCAAAAACTTGGTGCTCTAATCTCAATTCATAATTTGTCACAACTTCGATACAACTAACCAGCAAGTGCACTGGGTCGTCCAAGTAATACCTTACGTGAGTAAGGGTCGAATCCCACGGAGATTGTTGGTATGAAGCAAGCTATGGTCACCTTGTAAATCTCAGTCAGGCGGATATAAAATAGTAATGGGGTTTTCAAAATTTTGATAATAAAATAAGGATAGAAACACTTATGTAGATCATTGGTGAGAATTTCAGATAAGCGTATGGAGATGCATTCGTTCCTCTGAACCTCTGCTTTCCTGCTGTCTTCATCCAATCAGTCTTACTCCTTTCCATGGCTGGCTTTCTGTAAGGATGTCACCGGTGCCAATGGCTACTTTCGATCTCTCTCGGGAAAATGGTCGAAATGCTCTGTCACAGCATACTCCATAGTATGAACTCTTCTCTGGTCTTTAAAAACACTCATTCTCTTTTTCATTTGATTTAAAGGAACAAGCATACAAATAAGCAAAGTAAGGATGCAGTGACATAAGGACTAGCAATCATAAACCTCTTCAACACAAAAACTTAAAAGACAGAATTTAAAAAGGTTTAAACTAACATGGAAGCAAGTTCTATTTCATACAAGATCTTTCTTATTTAAAGCATAGAGAAAGATGGACCAAAGAAGGAACTCCACCACCTTTTACTCATGTGGTTGCCCATGCTTTCCTCCTTGTTTGTTTTCTTTGTGTCCTCTTGCATTCCCTCGCATCCGTGCCAATCTTGCTTGCTTCCAATCCTCAAGTGCCTTCCTCACTGCTTCATGACTTTCTTCCACCCTTTGTCTTTCTTCTCGTGCTTATTCATCCCTCATTTCTTCATACCTTGTGATTCCTGGATGCAATATAGGCAGCTGTCCTACCAAGTAACCGAGCCTGGCTTGAGTATTTATATGATACCCAGTCTCGCTCAGGTAAACTCCTTCTGCGAATGCCCTTTGCTCGTCCAATAGTTCTGCCTGTTCTATTTGTCTTCGATGCATCTCATGTATATGTGCACCTTGATGTGCTTGGATGTTGATTAGCCTCTGCATGGATTCTTGTTGCTCATTTTGCCTTTGTTCCATTCTGTGGAATGTTTCACTCCATTGTTGCCCTTGACTCAGTTGCTGATCCATCATTTGCTTTTGCCACTTCCCTTGTTGAGTCATCCATCTTGAGAGTGACTCCTCTTGCTGCCCCATCATCTGTAGTTGAAGCTCTCTTTGTGCTCCTTGGCTTTCCAAATATTGTCGAGATAGTCCATTAATGGCTTCCTGCAATTCATGCATATCCAAAGTGGCTGGTGCTTGCCCCTTTAAGACTTGTCCTTCCACTTCTTGAGGGGCTGTCCTCTTCCTTTGCTTCCGTTGAGGCAGGGGGGATGCGGTGGCATGCATTCGTCGAACACTTATTGGAATGCCCTCTTTTATCCATACGGGGTCCTCATCTTCAAACACCACCCCAGCTTTCTTGCACAGTCGGTAAATAGTGCTGGGGTAACCTAACGTTCTGCTTGAGTCGCTTTTCTCTTCCATTTTTCTAATGCCTTCTGCTATGTGTTCATGAACCTTGATTTCTCCTCCTTTGAGTATACAGTGTACCAGTGTGGCTCTCTTGAGATTCACCTCCGAGTTGTTCGCTGCTGGGAGGATGGACCTCCTTACAATTTCGAACCACCCCTTTGCTTCCGGAGTGAGATCTGCTCTCTTGATGAACCTTGGTCTCCTATCTGCATATCTTTCCCAGTCAGCCCCTGGTACACAAATGTCTTGCACAATCTGGTCATGATTAGGGTTGTTGTCCATTTTTGAATGATAACTCTCTTCTTCAAACGGCATGGACCACAGTTTTAATGCCTTCATGACACTCATGGGACCAAAATCCACAATCTTTCCTCTCACAAAGCTTGTATATGACTCATCTGCCTTATCATATCAGACCGCATTTGCATAAAACTCTCTTATAAGATTTGCATTCACCTTAATGACTAGATCAGTGAGGAGCTCCCATCTTCTCTTTTCTACCTTCTTTGTGATTTTGGGACACTCAATTTTCCTAACTTGAAATCCCAGCTCATAAATGATCTCCTTATCCACCATCCACCCGTATTGCAATGCATGGTGCAAGCTTCTAAATCTCTTTTCATCATACGGGTGTTGCTCCATAGGTTCCTTTCCCTTCCTTCTTTTAGAGCTCGAAGATGCCATGAATGAGGGTTAATGTGTGAAGTTGGCAATGGTGTGGAGACTTTTGTTTGTTTAGGGTTGAGTGCAATGAAGGGAGTGAAGGGTAATCCGAAATGGAGAGGTGTGCAGAGTGGGGTACGGAACAAGGATCACTTATATAGAGAGGTTGTGAGTGAATGGAGGGTGTGGATTGATGGAGTGGTTGTTTGATGGACGGTTGGGGTTGTGCATAGAGAAAGGACAAGGATCATCACTTTATGATGGAGATTGCTCGGTCTTCAAGGGTCCCATCCTTTTTAGACAAGTGTGTAGTTTCTCCTCATGAAGTGGCCGAACCCTTCTCATTTAGTTGTCCAATCAATCTCCTTCAATGTTCCTCTCCTTTCCCTATAAAGATCAAATAAGAAAAGTAAGAAATATAAAAAAAATCAATTTAAATTTTACGGCTAGAATAATAAAGAGAAGAAAAGATTTTGTTTATTCATGAATTCCAACTAACTAACTAACTGTGTATCCTTATATGCACATTGGTGGCACCATGGGGTGACACCAAACTTAGTTTGGAACACTGTGATAAAAAGTTCTATTCAAAGCTCCAAGACTAGCATGCTCTCAGTTGCATTCATGCTTTCTTGGCACGCTTTGAACACCAAACTTGTTCTTCACTATATACTGCAATATAATGACTTCACCAAGTTTTTGTCAAGTTTGGGTTGGAATTCATGAATATTGACTTATTCACTAGTAAAAGCTAATAAAACATGGGTTGCCTCCCATGAAGCACTTCTTTAGCCTCACTAGCTTGACGTTTCTCCTTCATCAGGGAGGTTGATAATGCTTCAGGTCCTCCCCTCTTGCCTTGGACTTATATCCATTGGTTGTATCAATGATCTCTATATGTTCCAAGGAGAGAACTCTGTTGATAGTGAAAACCTTAGGTAACTGAGATGGTACAGTGGGGAGATTAGGGGGGATATCTGGGAAGTAAGCTGAGATCACTTTATCTCCTGGAGAGAAGTCTTTCGTAGGGATCTTCTTGTTCCTCCACCCCCTTGGTACCTTCTTCTTTGTCCCTTTTGATGCTGCCTTGCTCTTGGCGACTTCTTCTTCTAAGGGAATTTTGTTGTTGTCTTCACATGCCTCTGGTGGTTTAGGTTCCTCCAACTTCTCCTTGAGCTGTGACAATTGCTGTTTGCCTTGTTCAGCATAAAGTGGGGTTCTCAGATGTGTTGGTTGTGCTTCAGTGCTTGTTTCCTCTGTCAGCATCTCATTATGATCATTGCTTGGTTCTTTGTTTTCTTGGTCTGCTTCTTGTGAGAGTCTGAAGTATTTCCCCACCTTTAACAACACGTTTTCCACCACCCCTCTTGCTTGTTTTTGAGTTTTGTCAGCCAGCCTGATGACTACATCTGTGGGCAATATCTCATTGATCTGCAGCCTCTTCACCAGGGATACGGGCATTAAGTTGATGCTTGCTCCAAAATCGCAGAGTGCTCTATCAAACATTGTTTCCCCTATGGCACAAGGGACATGAAAACTCCCTGGATCTTTTGTTTTCGTAGGCAACTGCGGTTGAATGAGGGCACTGCACTCCTTGTTCATCACTATAGTTTGGCCTCCCTTGAGTGAGCTTTTCCTGGGAAGCAGCTCCTTCATATACTTGATGTATGTAGGCATTTGTTGGATAGTCTTGATGAACGGTATGTTCACATGCAAAGATGCAAACAAGTCAAGAAATCTTGAGTATATTCTCTTCTCCACAGCACCATTGAGCAGTTGGGGAAAAGGTGCATAGAGTCTCAGCAGCTCCTGTTTCGAGATTTCTGGTTCTTGGTAATCTTTTTCCCCCTCCTCTACTGAGGTATCTTCAGGTTGTTCTGACTGCTTGCTTGGCTTGTCCTCAGTCTCCTTATCATTTATAGTGACCATCTTGCAATCTTCCCATCTTACTTTCTTTGTTTCACCTCTCGGATTCTTCTCTGTGTCACTTGGGAATCCATCTGTGGGTTTGGGAATTTGTTCAGAGAGATACCCCACTTGAGATTCCAACCTCTTGATTGTGTCTCCCTGGTTCTTGAAACTGGCTCACACTTCCTCCTTGAACACCTTGTTGTCTTGAATCTCCTTGCTTATGCCTTCAAGTAGATTCTCAATCCTTGAGATTATTTAATCAAATGATGATAGGTCAGGCTGAGGAGGGTTATTCTGGCCTTGACATGAATGTGGAGAGGTGTTGTTATGGGGGTGTTGATATGGTCTAGATGTGAAGTGTTGGTGGGATGCATTGTTTGGATTTGGGCGTCTTTGATCAAGGCTTTGGTCTTGTTGATTTCTCCACCCAAAGTTTGGGTGATTCCTCCATCCAGGGTTGTAGGTCTTGGAGTATGGATTATGGTTTTGCCTAGATGAATTCCCAATGTAGTTGGCTTGCTCCTGACTACCCTCTGCTTCTTCATTCACTCCTTCTTGGGTTGTTGATGAAGTGGAGATTGCTGCTACTTGGTTCCTCTCCATCTTCTTGGTGAGGTCAGCCAGCTGCTGGGTAATGAGCTTGTTTTAGGCCAGCAGAGCATCTACATTGTTTAGTTCCATTACTCCTCTTGTGTTCCCTCTTTCGGAAGCATAGAAGTAGTTGTTCTCTGCTACTGTTTCAATGACATCTATGGCCTCCTCAATGGTCTTCTTCTTGTTCAAAGATCCTCCGGATGAATGGTCTATGGCCTTCTTTGACTCATAAGAGAGCCCTTCATAGAAAATGTGCAGCTGCACCCATTCATTGAACATATCTGGTGGGCACCTCCTTGTTAGGTCTTTAAACCTCTCCCATGCTTCATATAGAGTCTCACCATCTTGTTGCCTGAAAGTTTGGACCTCAGCTCTCAGCCTATTGATTCGTTGAGGAGGGTAAAATCTTGCTAAGAATTTGTTCACCACATCTTCCCAAGTTGTCAAGCTCTCCCTTGGGAAAGACTCCAGCCACTTGGCTTCCTTATCCTTGAGTGAGAATGGAAATAAGAGCAGTCAATAGGCGTCGAGATGAACACCATTAGACTTCACTATGTCACATATTCTCAGGAAGGTGGTTAGATGTTGATTGGGGTCCTCTTGGACACTTCCTCCGAACGAACAGTTGTTCTGAACAAGGGTGATGAGCTGTGGCTTCAGTTCAAAATTATTGGCATGGATGGTTGGCTTTTGAATGCGACTTCCACAGTTTCCTGGGTTTGGATTGATGTAAGAGCCTAAAACCCTTCTATCCTCCCCAGCATGATTTGCTCCACCTCCTCTGCCATGGTTGTGAGCCTCTTCTTCATGATG
>NC_029789.2:73066406-73097374 GCF_000816755.2 Arachis ipaensis | reverse complement strand
CCTGTCATACAACCAACAAGTACAAGCAAAGAGAATAGGTGTAGAAAGTATATCTGTCAGAATTACTGTTAGTGTGAGTGATGCAATATATCAAACAGTTAGTGGGTTAGTGAAATGAATGGTAAATAACAAAGAAAAAGTAGGGGGAAGGGAAGAAATTAACTAAAACAGAAAGTAAATGACTCAAACAGAAAATTAAATCAAACAAAAATAAAATGCTCAATCTAGTTATCCTCCAATCTAATCATTGTTGATGCACAATCAATCCCCGGCAACGGCGCAATAAACTTGATGCACGGAAAACTTGCCTCATAACAAATTTCCTTCATCAAGTAAAAACTCACAATAGAGTGAGGTCGAATCCCACAAGGATTGATTGATCAAGCAACTTTAATTAGAGGAATGTTCTAGTTGAGCGAATCCAGGTTTTGAGTTTAGAATTGCAGAAAATAAAATGGCAGGAAGGTAAATGACAGAAAAAGTAAATGCTAGAATTAAAGAACTGAAAGTAAATTACTGAAGTAAATTGCAGAATTGTAAATGGGAATGGGGAAATTGCTCATAAAAGTAATTAACATAAAATAAAGAGAATGGGTAAGATCAGAAATGGGGAGTTCATTGGGCTCAGGAGATGTTGCATTCTCCGGATCAATTTCATTTTCATCTCTTCCTCAATCAATACACTCGTTGATCTCCTTGGCAATCTTAAGTGATTGAATTACAATTTCTTAAAACTGGCCAAAATGCCCTGGCATCAATGTGGGGGATGTTCAGGGTAGCTTCTAGAGCTTGATTGGATATATCCAACATCCTACCCCGCAGGAAGACTGACTTTGTTTCCCAAGCTTGGTAGTTTGCATAGAATTCCCGCACCATAGTCTCGTTGCCTTCAATGGATTCTCGCTCGAGAAACTCCCAATGAAGCGAGGCGATCCTTTGGTGAATAATCGCCTTGTATTGGCTTGGAATCTTCAACAGCCGCTCCCAATGGATTTTTCGTTTCTCAATAGCCTCGTATTGAGAGTCGGCCCTTCGTTCACCAAGGTATCCAGTTTATCACCGCGGCAATTCCACCAAATATTAGGAGAGCAAGCGGTAGTTTGCTCAACCGGCGAAGAAACCGGTGCCTTACCCTTCTTTCTCATTCTGAAAATACAAACAAAAGGATTTCGAGATCATAGGGAAACATTAAAAGTAAAAATCATTGAGGAAGCACTAATAAGATTAAAAGAAGCTTAGATAAGTGGTGTGATTCACAAAAACACGGTGTATATATTCTAATGATGCGTGCGGTTGGAATACACACACAGGCCGGTCATCACGGCAATCACACCCTTGAGGTAATTCACAACTCAAAGCTTCACAAATTAGTGCTCGAGTTTCAATGAGAAAACAAGGAAATAAAAGCAACTTCAAGCAAGCACGAAAAAGGAATTGGCAATTGTTCATTCTCAAGAAATGGTGATCACACATACAATGTTCTTAAATTGAGTGCAAAAGATGTTTGATCAAGACTTCAACTAAGGGTGAACCATTGTATAGTGATTACCGAATCAAAAATTTGGAGATGAACAATGACAAATGAATTCATACAACACAATGCATTTGTGACTAAGAATTGCACATGAACAAACAAGGAAATTTATCGGTGAATTTACTTAATAACCATCAAAAGTCATAATAGAAGTTGCACAATTCATACAATATGCCTAACAAGAGATAAATTGAACACATATGATGGCCAAGTCATATGAATCAAACAAAGTATTCATTGAGGCATTTTGTCGAACATGTGGTATGCAATGTGCAAGTTCATCATAATTAAGCTCAAATTTGATCATAACCGATCCCAACAATCAAACAACAACACTTTGCAAGTCAACGAAACAAGAAAGAAAGCAACTAATTAAATCTAAACAATAAGAAAGGAATGGAAACAATCACAAAAATATTAACATAATGAGAAAGGGAAAACAAGAACCTTAGATATAAAGGTTGAGAAGATAAGAATGAGGTGGGAAACAATGGCACTTCTTATAGCCACTACAAAATCACAGCAGTTGGGTTCGCCGGAAAAAGAAACAACACCGGAAGAGAGAGAGCTCACCGGCGGTGTATATAGAAAAGAGAAGGAAAGGAAGAAGGAAAAGAGAGAAGAGAAGAGAAGGGAAGAAAAGAGAAAGAGAGAGGGAGTGGTCGTCGGTGGTGGGCTGGCGACGGCGACAGCCAGGACCGGCAGAGTTGGGCAGAGAAGAGGGAGAAAGGGCAGTTATGAAGAAGAAAAAGAGAATAGAAAGCTGCCTCACAATAGGGCAGGTTGCCCTGTTATTGCCCAGAACGCGTCCTGTGCGGACGCACAGAGACGAAAACTTAGAGGGGGTGCGAACGCACACAGTGTGCGATCGCTGTGACCAGAGGGGCTGCGAAGGGACGTACGGATGCACAAAGACGTGCGGCCGCACAGATAGAGTTTTTTTTTTTAGCTTGAGGAGAAAGGCTTGCGTGCGTGCGCACACAGGTCCGTCCGCACACACAGATGTTGGAAATGGGGGAGGTTGTGCCCACACACAAGCTGTTCCCTCGCAGCCACCAGAGGGGCTATCAAGTTGTGTGCGGACGCACACGTCTATGCGGCCGCACAGATGGAGCATAAAAGGGAGTGCGTGCGGTCGCACGCGGATGAGCGCTCGCTCAGGGTAAGGAAAACTGGTAGCGCGCACGCACAGGCTGTGCTGGCGCTGTGACCAAAGGGCAAAGCAAAGCTCGTGCAGACACACAGGCTGGTGCGTCCACACAGATGGCAAAAAATTCAGGGTTGTGCGGGCGCACAGGTGGGTGCGGACGCACAGATGCCCTATTTTAGAAAATTTTTCCTCTTCCAAACTAAGGTTCCTACCCTTAGCATATCAACATACCAACCCCCAAACCATTCAACTAAGCACAAATTCACAGTCTACAAGCAATACAACTTGAACAACTCAAAATTTATCAAATCAAACCTAAACTAACCATTATATCACAAAAAGACAAATAAGGCAAAAGACTATAAACAAGAGATGGAGTTGGAATAATGATGCCAGGGCATTTTGGCCAGTTTCACTGACCTTTTCTTTACTATTTTAGGGTAGTTTCATGCATTTTCTTAGTAAATAAGCATGTTTTGGGTAAATACTCACTTACATCTTGATTCAAGCAAACATTGTGAACTTTACATGATTTCATGAGAATTATGCATGAATTGAATGATAAAATGGATGATGCATGATCTCATGATTAAGAACCAAGCTTTGATGCACTTTATTTGCTTGATTTCAGGACAAAGGAAGCAAGGAAGAGCCACGTTAGTCTAACTAATGTGACCACTAACGTGGAATGGGAGCTAGCTTGCAACGTTAATGGAAAAAGTGATCACCAATAACGCCTTCGAAAGCCATCATAGCCCACGTTAGTAGCTGCGTTAACTACATTAACGTGGAAGCTAACGTGGAGGAATAGGGGAGCTCCAATGTTAGTGGTAAAAGTGAATACCACTAACGTTCCAAAAAGGGCACACTTGACCACGTTAAGAGTCACGTTAATCCAATTAACGTGAACTCTAATGTGGGAGGAGCAAGGAATGATAGGCCAATGTTAGTGACACTCACCTTTGTCACTAACGTTGGAAATGGCAATCACCACCACGTTAGTGGTCACGTTAATGCAATTAACGTGAGGCACTAACGTGGGAGAAGGGGCGTTTGAAGCATTAGTGACAAAGGTGAGTGTCACTAACGCTCTCGAAGCTTGGGCATGCCCACATTAAGGGCCACGTTAGTTACACTAACGTGGGGAAAAGAAGCAAGGAGCAGCGTTATTGGAAAAGGTGAATGCCAATAACGTTTGTGAAGGACCAAGAGCCAACGTTAGTGGTCACGTTAGTGCCACTAACGTTGAAGTTAACGTGGGTCAATTAGGTTTGGAGCATTAATGAAAAAGGTTATCGTCGCTAACGCTTTCGAACCCAAATTTACACTTAACGTTAACGCCACTAACGTCCTAACTAACTTGCTACCATGCCTGACTAACTTTCTCTCTGCAAGCAAAGCTAAGCCCAATGAAGACTGTAATTGCTTCAACTAAAGATCAAAGGCCCATATCCAAGACTTGAAGAGCTAACTAGAAGATCAGAAGAGTAGTATATATAGGAGTAGTTTTGAACTAGTAAGGGAACTTTTGGCATTTTGGGGAATTACACTCTGTATATTTTACTTTCTCTGCAACTTCTAGTTTTAATTTCAGAATGTACTTTTCATTTTTGCTTTCCATTCCTAGAGCTATGAACAACTAAACCCCTTTCATTGCGTTAGGGAGCTCTGTTGTAATTTGATGGATCAATAATAGTTTTCATTATTCTTCTTCTTTCTTTTCTCTTGATTTTACTAGAAAGCTTTCAATCTTCATCCAATTGGGTAGTTGTCTTGGAAAAGAAGCTATTCATACTTGGATCTCTTCGGAACCTTGGAAGAGGAATGAAGAGATCATGCTAGAAATGCTTTCTCATGTTGGACCAAATTGGGGTTTGGATGGATATAGTGACATATAATCCTACCAATACTTTGATTTGGGAATGCATGTGGTATAATCAGTGACCACACTTCATCTCTTCTCATGAGCAATTAAATCAAGGAATTGGGCAATTGTTCAAGTTTAAAGAGATTGGGTTGCCAAGGAATTGGAATCCAATCACTTAAGATTGCCAAGGAGATCAATGAATGCATTGATTGAGAAAGAGATGAGAATGAACTTGATCTGGAGAATACAACATCTCCTGAGCCCAATGAATCCCCCATTTCTAATCTTACCCATTCTCTTTATTATCTGCCATTTACTTTTATGCTCATCTTCCCAAATCCCCATTTAAGATTCTGCAGTTTACTTTCCGCCCTTTACATTTTGCCATTTATTTCCAGCATTTACATTTTCTGCTATTTACTTTCCCTCCATTTAAATTCCTGTAATTAGTCAACTCAAATTTCTGCTTCGCTCAACTAGAACATTCTTCTAATTAAAGTTTCTTGACAATCAATCCCTGTGGGATTTGACCTCATTCTATTGTGAGTTTTTACTTGATGACAATTCGGTATACTTGCCGAAGGAAATTTTGTTGAGAGACAAGTTTCCGTGCATCAAGTTTATGGCGCCATTGCCAGGGATTGATTTTGTATCGACAATGATTAAGTTGGAGGATAACTATATTGAGCATTTTTTTTCTTTTGTTTTGTTTTAATTCCATTTGAGTGATTTACTTTCAGTTTTACTTATTTTCTCCCCTTTAACTCTTACCAATTTGTTGTGTTTTTCGTCATTTATTACGAGTCAGTTAACCAACCCACTAACTGTTTGATATATTACACCACTCACAGTGACAGCATTCCTAACAAGAGTAATTTCTCCATTCAATTTCTCTCTTGCTTTTTGCCTTGTTGGTTGTATGACAAGTAGAAGAAGCGGGGCTTCAACTTCCTTTGATTTAGAACCTGAGAGGACCTTCCTTAGATTAAAGAGGGAAGCAAGAGGAAAGAGAGTCGTTGGTGCTGAGGAGGAGGAAGAGTACTTTGACCCAGACATGGAGGAGAATATGGAGAACCACCATGAAGAAGAGGCTCACAACTATGGCAGAGAAGGTCCAGTGAGTCATGCTGGGCAAGAGAGAAGAGTTCTAGGCTCTTATATCAATCCAAACCCAGGAAACTATGGAAGTAGCATCCAAAAGCCGACCATACATGCCAATAACTTTGAACTAAAGCCCCAGCTCATCACCCTAGTCCAGAACAACTGTGCATTCGGAGGAAGTGCCCAAGAAGACCCTAATCAACATCTCACCACTTTCCTTAGGATATGTGATACTGTGAAGTCTAATGGTGTTCATCCTGACACTTATAGACTGCTTTTGTTTCCATTCTCACTCAAGGATAAAGCAGCTAAATGGTTGGAATCCTTCTCGAAGGAGAGTCTGACAACCTGGGAAGAGGTGGTAAACAAATTCTTGGCGAGATTCTACCCTCCTCAAAGAATTAACAGGTTGAGAGCTGAGGTACAAACCTTCAGGCAAGAAGATGGTGAAACTCTCTATGAATCATGGGAGAGGTTTAAGGACTTGACAAGAAGGTGTCCGCCAGACATGTTCAATGAATGGGTGCAGTTGCATATTTTCTATGAGGGTCTTTCTTACGAATCAAAGAAGGCAGTAGACCACTCATCCGGGGGATCTCTGAACAAGAAGAAGACCATTGAAGAAGCCATAGATGTCATTGAGACTGTAGCTGAGAATGATTACTTCTATGCTTCTGAAAGGGGCAATGCTAGAGGAGTGATGGAGCTGAACAACATGGACGCGTTGCTGGCTTAAAACAAGATGATCACCAAGCAGCTGGCTGACCTTACCAAGAAGATGGAAAGAAACCAGGTGGCAGCAGTTACCACCTCATCAGCAGCCCAAGAAGGAGTGAATGCAGAGGATGAAGGTGACTAGGAACAAGCCAACTACATTGGGAATCCACCCAGGCAGACCCATGATCCATACTCCAAAACTTATAATCCTGGTTGGAGGAACCACTGATAAACCACTATTTTATGGTTTATCTTGTGCTCAATTGAGTGGATTTTATCAATCTTTCATACACTTATTCATATGATTTGCATGAGTTTATGTTTTCCTTCCTGATTTTGTGCTATGATTGAAAACATGCTTCTTTGGCCTTATATTTGCTAATATTAATCCTCTCTTATTACCATTCGATGCCTTGATATGGGCGTTAAGTGATTTCAGAGTTTATAGGGCAGGAATGGCTTAGAGGATGGAAAGGAAGCATGCAAAAGTGGAAGGAATGCAAGAAGTTGAAGGAACTGCAAAGCTGTCAGCCTGACCCTCTTGCACTAAAACGGTCATAACTTGAGCTACAGAGGTTTAAATGATGCGGTTTTAGTTGAGTTAGAAAGCTAACGTTCGGGGCTTCAATTTGATATATAATTTACTATAGTTGCCTTGACGATAAGTGACGCGAACGTGTGATCTACGCGGACGCGTCGCAGTGGCAAAAAACCAGCGTGTTTGAATTCGAAACCAGCGAATTTTGGGCTGTTTCTGACCCAGTTCTCGGCCCAGAAAACATAGATTAGAGGCTATAAAGTGGGAGAATACATCCATTCATCAAGACACTCATAATTCACTTTTCATAATTTAGATGTAGTTCTTAGAGAGAGAGGTTCTCTCCTCTCTCTTAGGTTTTAGGATTAGGATTCCTCTTAAAGGATTTAGGATTTCAACTGCTTCTCAGGTTCAACGTTCCTTTTATTTATTTTCCCAATTTACTTTATGAACTTTTCCATATTAGATTTGAATTTATGTTTAAACATAATTTGATGTGTTTCAGATTTATGATTGCTTTATTCTATTTATGAATGCTTTTAATTTAATTTAGATATTTTCTTCCTTTTGGCTTTGGTTAAGTAATTGGTAACACTTGAGTTGTTCAAACTCAGCAGTGGTTGAAATCGGCAGATTACTAATTGATCTAGATTGCTCTAAAGCTAGTCTTCCCACAGGAATTAACTAGGACTTGAGGATCAAACTAATTAGTCCACTTGACTTTCCTTTGCTTTAGTAAAGGTTAACTAAGTGGGATTAAAACTCAATTCTCATCACCATCGATAAGGATAACTAGAATATGACTTCCAATTCTCATACCTTGCCAAGAGCTTTATTAGTTATTATTTTAACGACTTGTTATTTTACATTACTTGTTCCTTATTTTAAAAAACCCCCAATTTACAAGACTCACAACCAATAATAAGAACACCTCCCTGCAATTCCTTGAGAAGACGACCCGAGGTTAAATACTTCGGTTATCAATTTCAAAGGGGTGTGTTACTTGTGACAACCAAAACTTTTGTAAGAAAGGAATTCTTGTCGCTCTAGAAGCTATACTTACAACGCGAATTTATTTGCGTAAATTCTAGATCGCGCGAGAGTTTCGCTCTTTTCAAAATGGCGTCGTTGCCAGGGAATTGCAAACGTGTGCCTTATTATTGGTTATTGTAAATATTTGCTTTTTGATTTATTTTTATTTTTGTTTTTATTTTTGCTTTTTTGTAAATTAAGAGGTTAGTAGTTTTTTTTGTTATAAAAAAATTTTTAGATTTTTATTTTAAAATTTTTTTTCTTATCTTATCTTAGTTTTAAATTTCAAAATTCAATTCTTTTTTTCAAAAATCATATCTTTTTCAAAATCTTATCTTATCTTATTTCAAATTCAAATTTCCAATTTCAATTAAATTCCAAAATCCAAAATTTAAATTTCAAAATTTAAATTTCAAAATTTAAATTTAAAATTTTAAAAATCAAACCTTTTCAAAATTTAAATCCTTTTCAAATCTTTATCTTATATTGTTGACTTTTTCAAAATTCAAAATTTAAAATTTAAAATTCAAAAATCAAAATTCAAAATTTAAAATTCAAAATTCAAAATTTAATTTTTAAATTCAAAAATTTAAATTTCAATAACCTTTTAATTTAAATTTGTTTTTATTTTCGTTTTTAATTTTTATTTGCTATTATGAGTTCTCACCCCCATTGCTTTATGTTTGGTTCTAATGTTGTTGTAAGGAATGGAAACTATAATGAAAATAGGCATCAAGGTTGGAAGAATCATAGATGGGAGGAGCCACAAGGACTTGATCAACCCTCTTGGCAACAACCCCCTCCAATGCACTATAATCAACAACCATTCTGTGATGCATACCAAAATGATGACTATGGTGGACCCCTTTGTAGTTACCAACAAGTCCCGCCATATGCTTATGAACCATCTCCTCAACACAACTCTGGACCACCATACTCACAAACCCGTTACCACCAAACACCACCATATGACCCTAACCTATATCCACCACACCAACCACCATATGAACCACACCCAGAACTACCACCTCAATATTCACCATCTCCATATCCTTATCAAGAAGAACCACCTTCCTATTATGAACCCTTTCTCCAAAATAATGAACCCTCATATCCACCTCAATCTCCAATGGATGACATCCTTCGAGTTCTTCTTCAAGGACAAGCAAAGATGCAAAGAGATGTACTGGAACTTGGGACTGCCTTAACCGAGGTAGTAAATAAATTAGCTTCTCAACATCTGAGCACTCAAAGTACTCCCATGGCTGCATGTGGAGAATCAAAAGAAGAGCGTAGCATGAAGGAGACACTAGAAACTTCGGTGGACAATGAGGAACATGGCTTTGTATTGGAACAAGTGGAGGAAGCCATAATAGTTGCAGAGGAAGAAATGGTTGCAGACTTAGGAGATGCAGATCCTCCATGGGAAAGTCCAGTCATAGAACCTCCTTCCAAGACATTTGAATTTGATGCCAAAGAGGGTGTACAACCTCCAAGGCATATATGATGAGCGGATATTTTATACGCTTTTTGGGGTTAATTTCATGTAGTTTTTAGTATGTTTTAGTTAGTTTTTAGTTTATTTTCATTAGTTTCTAGGCAAAATTCATATTTCTGGACTTTACTATGAGTTTATGTGTTTTTCTATAATTTCAGGTATTTTCTGGCTGAAATTGAGGGAGCTGAGCAAAAATCTGATTCAGGCTGAAAAAGGACTGCTGATGTTGTTGGATTCTGACCTCTCTGCAATCGGAATGGATTTTCTGGAGCTACAGGAGTCCAATTGGCTTGTTTCCAATTGCGTTGGAAAGTAGACATCCAGGGCTTTCCAGAAATATATAATAGTCCATACTTTGCTCAAGGATAAATGACGTAAACTGGCATTCAACGCCAGTTCTATGTTGCAGTCTGGCGTTCAGCGCCAGAAACAGGTTACAAGGTGGAGTTCAACGCCAGAAACAGGTTACAACCTGGCGTTCAACTCCAGAAATAGCCCAGGCACATGAGAAGCTTAAGTCTCAGCCCCAGCACACACCAAGTGGGCCCCAGAAGTAGATTTCTGCACTATCTATCATAGTTTACTCATTTTCTGTAAACCTAGGTTACTAGTTCAGTATTTAAACAACTTTTAGGAATTTATTTTGGACCTCATGACATTTTTAGATCTGAACTTTGTACTCTTTGACGGCATGAGTCTCTAAACTGCATTGTTGGGGGTGAGGAGCTCTGCTGTGTCTCGATGAATTAATGCAAGTATTTCTGTTTTCTATTCAAATACGCTTGTTCCTATCTAAGATGTTCATTCGCGCTTCATTATGACGAAGGTGATGATCCGTGACACTCATCACCATTCTTAACCCATGAACGTGTGCCTGATAACCACCTCCATTCTACATTAGATTGAATGAGTTTCTCTTAGATTCCTTAATCAGAATCTTCGTGGTATAAGCTAGAATCCATTGGCAGCATTCATGAGAATCCGGAAAGTCTAAACCTTGTCTGTGGTATTCCGAGTAGGATTTAGGGATTGGATGACTGTGACGAGCTTCAAACTCGCGAGTGCTGGGCGTAGTGACAGACGCAGAAGGATAGTAAATCCTATTCCAGTATGATCGAGAACCGACAGATGATTAGCCGTGCGGTGACAGCGCACCTGGACCATTTTCACTGAGAGGACGGATGGTAGCCATTGACAACGGTGATCCACCAACACACAGCTTGCCATAGGAGGAAACTTGCGTGTTTGAAGAGGAGTACAAGAGGAAAGCTGAAATTCAGATGACAAAGCATCTCCAAAACTCCAACATATTATTCATTACTGCATAACAAGTATTTATTTTATACCCTTTCACTTTTTACAACTTAAACTAAGAATTATTATTGATATTATATCCTGACTAAGAATTGCAAGATAACTATAGATTGCTTCAAACCAACAATCTCCGTGGGATTCGACCCTTACTCACGTAAGGTATTACTTGGACGACCTAATGCACTTGTTGGTTAGTTGTGCAAATTTGTAAGAAATAGTAATATTGACATTGACATATACAAATTCGTGCACCAAGTTTTTGGCGCCGTTGCCGGGGATTGTTCGAGTTTGGACAACTGACAGTTTATTTTGTTGCTTAGATTAGGAAATTTTTTTTCTTTTTGGTTTAGAGTCTTACATTATTGTTTTTGGTTGAAATTTTCTTTTTTAAATCCTTATTTTCTCTTTTTAAATTTTTCGAAAAATTTTTCTAAACTAATAATTGAGTTTTTCTATTTGAGTTTAGTTTCATATTTTAAGTTTGGTGTCAATTGCATGTTTTTATTTTCTTTTAAATTTTCGAAATTGTGTTCATTGTTCTTTCTTAATCTTCAAGTTGTTCTTGTTTATTTTCTTTGTTTGATCTTTAGTTTTTCTTGTTTTGTGATTTTTCTTGTTTTTCTTGTGCATTTTTAAATTATTAGTATCTTAAAAAAAATTTATTTATTAAATACCTTGTTAAAACACTTTAAATTTATAGCTCAATTGGCTAGAGCGTGATGCTTATGTTCTTGGTAATTGTCTATCTTCTTTTTAAAAACTTTTTCAAAATTAATTTTTCTTTGAATAAATCTTGTGCCAAACTTTAAGTTTGGTGTTTTTTTGTTGATTTTTCTTTAGTTTTTGAAAATTTTGTTTTGGTTTTCTAAAAATTTTAAGTTTGGTGTTCTATCTTCATGTTCTTGTTGTTCTTGTGAGTCTTCAAAGTGTTCTTGAGTCTTTCTTGTGTTTTAATCTTAAAATTTTTAAGTTTGGTGTTCCTTGGTGTTTCCCTCCAAAAATTTTTGAAAATAAGGAGCATTAGATCTAAAAATTTTAAGTTTTGTGTCTTTTTATTGTTTCTCTCTTTCCTCATTGAATTCAAAAATATCTTTTTCCTTTATTTTAATTGATTTTTCGAATTTTTCTTTTAAAAATTCAGATTTTATTTTAAAATTTTTTATTTTATCTTATCTTAGTTTTAAAATTTCAAAATTCAAATCTTTATCAAAAATCATATCCAAATTTTTTCAAATCTTCTTAATTAAGTAATTATTTTAGTCTTAAATTTTTTGTTCTTAATTTTCGAATTCTATATTTAATTTCAAACTATTTTATTCTCTTTTCTTTTATTATTTATTCGTTCCCCTTTTACAAAAGAAAAAATAAATAAAAATATATTCTATTTGCTATTCATATCAATTCCCTTTTCTGCATCATGGATCTAAGTGGAATTGAACAGTCCAGAAGGACTCTGGGGTCATATGCCAACCCCACTACTGCTTCATATAGGAGTAGTATCTGTATACCCTCCATTGGAGTCAGTAGCTTTGAGTTGAATCCTCAGCTCATTATCATGGTGCAGCAAAGTTGCCAGTATTCTGGTCTTCCTCAGGAAGAACCTACAAAGTTTCTGGCACAGTTTTTACAGATTGCTGACACAGTACATGATAAGGAAGTAGATCAGGATGTCTACAGATTATTACTATTTTCATTTGCTGTAAAAGACCAAGCTAAGAGGTGGTTAAATAACCAACCTAAGGCTAGCATAAGGACATGGAAACAGCTGTCAAAAAAATTCCTGAATCAATACTTCCCTCCAAAACGGATGACACAACTAAGGCTGGACATCCAAGGCTTTAAACAAGGAGATAATGAATCTCTTTATGATGCTTGGGAGAGATACAGAGAGATGTTAAGAAAATGCCCCTATAAAATATTTTCAGAATGGGTGCAGTTAGACATCTTCTATTATGGGCTGACAGAGAAAGCTCAAATTTCTCTAGATGACTCAGCTGGTGGATCTATACACATGAGAAAGACAATTGAAGGGGCTCAAGAGCTTATTGATACAGTTGCCAGAAATCAGCATCTGTACCTAAATAGTGAATCTTCCATGAAAGAAGAGGCTAAAATAGTAACTGCTGAACTCAGTCCTGTAGAACAAATTACTGAATTCAATCAGCAATTAGACTTTCTAACAAAACAGCTGGCTGAATTCAAGGAGATACTACAAGACACCAGAATGGCTAATATAAATATGGAGGTACAGTTGAAGCAAACAGAAAAATAGCTATCAAAATAAATAACAGAAGAGTACCAAGCAGTTCAATTAAGATCTGGGAAAACATTAAATACCTCACTTCAAGGCAGCAGGAAGCCAAGAAAAGAACAAACTGCTACCCAAAATCCCTCTGAGGACAGTAAGAGCCCAGAGAGGAATAACTCTGGCGCTCAAACACCAGAAACAGGCAAGGATTTGGCGTCAAACGCCCAATAGAAGCTCAGTTCTGGCGTTCAAATGCCAGGAACAAGTAAGGAGTTGGCATCCAATGCAACTCCAGCTTCTAACTCTGGCATTCAAATGTCAGTGAGGGATCAGACACACACAAGTGCTGATAACAACCCCTGTAAAAAAGCTTCTCCAACCACCTCTGTAGGAAATAAACCTGCAGCAACTAAGGTTGAGGAATATAAAGCCAAGATACCTTATCCTCAAAAACTCCACCAAGAGGAGCAGGATAAGCAATTTGCTCGCTTTGCAGATTATCTCAGGACTCTTAAAATAAAGATTCCATTTACAGAGGCACTTGAGCAAATACCTTCTTATGCCAAGTTCATGAAGGAGATCTTGAGTCATAAGAAGGATTGGAGAGAAACTGAAAGAGTTCTCCTCACTGAAGAATGCAGTGCAGTCATTCTAAACAACTTTCCAGAAAAGCTTAAAGATCCCGGGAGCTTTCTGATACCATGCACCTTAGAGGGTAATTGCACCAAGACAGCTTTATGTGATTTTGGGACAAGCATCAACTTAATACCTGCATCCACTATCAGAAAGCTTGGTTTAACTGAAGAAGTTAAACCAACTCGGATATGTCTCCAACTTGCTGATGGCTCCATTAAATACCCATCAGGCGTGATTGAGGACATGATTGTCAGGGTTGGGCCATTTGCCTTTCCCACTGACTTTGTAGTGCTGGAAATGGAGGAGCACAAGAGTGCTACTCTCATTCTAGGAAGACCTTTCCTAGCAACTGGACGAACTCTCATTGATGTCCAAAAGGGGGAAGTGACGTTCAGATTTTTGCCAGTAAAGAATTTCATAAAAACAGTCACGTTGTAGATATAGTCTCTAAACCGACAGAAATCCCTTCGTACAAACGTTTTGGTTGTCACAAGTAACAAACCCCTTTGAAATTGATAACCGAGTATTCAAACCTCGGGTCGTCTTCTCAAGGAATTGCAGGGAAGTATGTTCTTATTATTGGTTATGAAGATTGTAAATTGGGGGTTTTGGAAGTAAGGTGGGAATATGTTATATGACAAGTAAAATAAAATAATAATAATAAAATCTCTTGGCAAGGTATAAGAAATTGGGAGTCTAGACTTAGTTATCCTTATCAATAACAATGAAAGTCGAATCTTAATTCCACTTGGTCAGCCTTTACTAAAATAAAGGAAAGTCAAGGGACTAATTAGTTAGATCTTCGAATCCTATTTATTTCCTAAGAAAAGGTTGGGATTATTGAAGCTCAATTCAATTAGCAAAGATAACAGTTATCAATTATACTGTTGAGTTGGATAATTCCTGAGTTACTGATTTCTTAACCAAGACCAAAAGGGGAAAAGTAAATCTACTGGAATAAGAATGCCTTCAGATGGGAAGCAATAATCATATAAATAAAAGAGAGCAATAATAACTGAAATACCTCAAATAACATTAATTCAAGTAATCTGGAACAGTTTATAAACTAGATTGGGAAAATAAATAAAAATAAAGAACCTGGGATTGAGAGTTACTCCTAAAACTAAGATAAGTCCTAAATCCTAAGAGAGAGAACCTCTCTCCAAACTAAATCTAAATCATGAGAAGTGAATTATGAGATCCCCCTCTTGAATGGATGCATTCCCCCCACTTTATAGCCTCTAATCTGTGTGTTCTGGGCTGAAACCTGGGTCAAAAGCAGCCCAGAAATCGCTCCCTGCAATTTCTATTACGTTCAAGTCGCGGAAAGGTGACGCGGCCGCGTCGTCCATGCGGCTGCGCGAGTTGGGTGTTGGCCAGGTCACGCGTTCGCATGAGCCACGCGTTCGCATCACCTGGCATCAGGAAAACTATGGCAAATTAAATATCAAATCGAAGCCCCGGACGTTAGCTTTCCAACGCAACTGGAACCGCGTCATTTGGACCTTTGTAGCTAAAGTTATAGCCGTTTGAGTGCAAAGAGATCAGGTTGGACAACTTAGCAATTTCTCCAACTTATTGTATTCCTTCCACTTTTGCATGCTTCCTTTCCATCCTCTGAGCCATTCCGGCCCTATAATCTCTGAAAACACTTAACACACATATCATGGAATCCTTCATCAGTGTTCCTGGATAACAAGCCTAAGAGTTTTCTTTTTGATGATAGTGACGATATTGATGATAGTGACGATATCGACCGTGACCTTGATACGGAGCTGGAGCATCTAACAACTCTGGAAAGAAAAACAAGTTTGAGAAAGACGCCCGGTCCCTATACACACTAAACAAGTGATATTAAGTTGATCAGTCTCAATATCGCAAGTCTAATGCTTTAAGTTCCAAATGCATGCTCAGAAACGTTTATGCCATATATATCAGTCAGATATCCTAATAGCACATAAACACACATACAGAGAATGCACAGAAGTACAATCAGTCCGTCTTTCAGGCTCTATAGGAACGAACTGCTCTGACTCAGCCTGCGAAGTCAAGACTGGCCGGAGAATATACACACATATACATATATATACATATCCAAAACCCAGATGTACATAAACAAAATCCTGCCTCTCCATACACCTCTAGGAGGATCAAAAAGAATAAGTTATGTGGAGAGAAAGCTAAGTACATATATATACATCATAGCATAACAAAATAACCCAGTAACCACTCCGCTTCAAGAGTCCAGACGCCTAACGAGATGCCTCTCGACCTGCATCTGAAAAACAACAACATAGTATGGAATGAGAACTGGAGATTCTCAGTACGGTAAAGGTGCCACACACATAAGATATAAGGTCCTGGGAATGCCAGAGGCAATCCTAGAATGCCGACACTCAGATTACAGAATTTAAAGTGTTAAACAGAAGCCATAAAAGGTGGTTTTCTAAAAATATTTAAACCTAACTTAACCTAACCTGAAATCTAAGTCCCATACTGCCATTCCTCCACACCTCCAACTCCATTATGCATTTTCACAGACAAATAGACAGATAAAGGCAAGCACAAGAAGGTTACAAATACTGCAGGTAACAAATACACATTTAACATGGCAAGTACATATAGGCACACCCAATAAAAGCACAAGCTAGTAATTCAAGTAAGCATATGATGCATGCCTGTCCTATGGCTGATGAGGCTCATCTGTCGGTTATCCAGCCAACCCGACAAGTCTGAATTGTCCTTAGACTGTCCCCCGACGTGCATCCCCAAGAGTCTATGCATAGCTTTTTCTCAGATAATCAATATTGCTCAATTGGGGTAACATTCCCGAGAATTTATATAGTGCCCGGTCACACTTACGTCGTAGGGTCAACAGAGTATCGAGTTTTCTACCTGGTACACGTGGTGGCAAGCCACGGCACTTTATCCAGGGAATCTCGTATCTCAGATCATTCAAATTCATAAGCCATATAAATAATTCAATTATAATTCATCAACATCCACATCATTCTCAATTGCATCTCATTCATCATCATACATTAAACATATTCAACCCTTATCCTTCATTATCACACCTCTCATTCCGTCCATCAATAGTTCCAATTCAAAACATAATTCATTCTTTTCTAAGAATCAAACTTCAAACATAAAACATACTCATTTTCTTAATAGCTCTAAATCAAACCATATAACCTTTGAATATAAATCTTTTTAGATAATCATATAAATAAAATCTCTAATTTTTATAAAATTTTGGCAGCACCTCCTCTAAAACTCGGACTTTGCCACCCTTTTCGGGTCCAAACCTGCTTTCTTTTCAATTCAACACACCCTTCCTCATCATCATAACAGTCACCACAATAAATCTACCTTAGATCAACAATTATACTCATACAATATTCAAATCAAACAACCAAAATTCAACTAAGGATCATAGTTCACTAATCCTAGGCTTCTAACACAAAATACCTCAAATCAATAATTCACCAAATTATCAGTTAATCAACAAGCACCAAACCAACCATGTTCATCAACAATAACATTCAACTATAATTCTCTCCAAATTAACATAACAACATTCACCATCCAAAATTAATAACTAATTATCTAATAAGCTTCAACCAAATATATTCATCGACAATTACTAAACATTAAACATACACCTGCATTCCAACCTATCCTATGGCCATCTAGCCTAAGTTTTCACAGAACATTATATATTAAATGTAAGAAACCTAAACCATACCTTGGCCGATTTCCACGTAATGACCAAAGCAAATTATTTAAAACCAAGGCAGCCCCTCAAAACTCAACTAATCAGCTTCCTCCAAGTTCCAATATTCACAATTTCAAGCTCCAATTATTTATTCACAACCTAATACACATTCATAACACATATATATATCTAATTTAATACTCAAAGCTCAAATTCAAAGAAAATAAAATAGAATTATCGTATCCTCACCTTACCCAAGCTTCACATAAGCAAGAGTGAACGTCTCCCTCAAGCTAATTGGATCCTAAAACATCAGAAATCAAAGAAATTCAACATTCCCACTTAAAATTCGAAAATTGGGGAAAATGAAGGCTGAGTGTAAAATAATGAGTTACCTATGAAATTGTTCCGGTAGAAATGTAGAGCTCAACGCGGTGAACGCGTGGCCGCAAACAGTGCGGCGATTGGAGCTCGAACGGGAAAGTTACGGGAAATTGAATTCACCGTAAACGAATTTCTCTTCTTCTCTTCCCTGGGAGGCTTGCTGCGTCGTTGATGGAAATGAAGAAAAACCAGAGCTCGTGGCTCTTTTTAATTGTTGGACTAATTGGGCCCACAACCCGCTTTTGGCCCGGTTTAACCGGTTCGGCCCGTTCGGTCCAATTTTGGACCGTTTTCTTCGAAATTGGTGTTAAAATTCTCGTTTCAATGAGCTCTATCCTAATTTGATATAATATTCACATTTCTAATTCCCCTTATTAAAAACTATTTTATTGACTAATTATCTACTAATTTAACCGGGGTTTACATCCTACCCACCTAATAAAGAATTTTGTCCTGAAAATTCAAGTTCAGTTACCTGAAAAGAGATGTGGGTAGTCCTTTCGCATATCTGATTCAAGTTCCCAAATATGTTCTTTGATACCAGCTCGACTCCAAGCTACTTTTACCAATGATACTTCCCTTTCTCGTAATCGTTTAACACTGGTGTCATCAATTCGTACTGGGGCTACTGGAAGTGTTAGATTTTCTCTCACTTGAATTGGTTCTGGTTCTAGAATATGACTTGTGTCAGGAGTGTACTTCCTAAGCTGTGATACATGGAACACGTCGTGCAAATTGGAAAGATATGGCGGTAAGGCGATTTTATAAGCCACTGGCCCAATTCTCTTCAGGATCTCAAATGGTCCAATATAACGGGGATTCAGTTTCTTAGTCTTAACAGCTCTTCCCACTCCAGTGGTTAGTGTAACTTTCAGAAAGACATGCTCCCCTTCCTCAAATTCCAAAGGCTTTCGCCTCTGATCAGCATAACTTTTCTGGCGGCTCTGGGCTATAAGCATTCGACTACGAATCTTCTTTATCTGCTCAGTCGTTTCAGCTATCATCTCAGGCCCTAATAAACTCCTTTCTCCAGTTTCATACCAACACAACGGAGATTGACATTTCCTACCATACAGAGCCTCATATGGAGCCATTCCAATGCTTTTCATGATAGCTATTATTATAAGCAAACTCTACTAATGGCATATACCGATCCCAACTCACCGGCTGGTCCAAAACACAAGCCCTTAGCATATCCTCCAAGGTCTGAATAGTTCTTTCTGACTGACCATCTGTCTAAGGGTGATACGCAGTACTCAAGCTTAACTGAGTCCCAAATGCACGCTGAAAAGCTCCCCAGAACCTTGAAATGGCTTCAGTAACTCTTCCTCCCGTAACATCATCCAAGCTGCATATAAAGACTTTTGACTCAAAGCGTCTGCCACGACGTTTGCTTTTCCTGGATTATAATTCAATTCAAAATCATAATCTTTCAGAAGCTCCATCCACCTCCTCTGACGCATATTCAACTCTTTCTGCTCAAAAAGATACTTCAAACTCTTATGGTCTGAAAAAACAAGAAACTTAACGCCATAGAGGTAGTGCCTCCAAATCTTTAAAGCAAACACAACAGCAGCAAGTTCTAAATCATGTGTCGGGTAGTTCATCTCATGCGGCCTTAACTGCCGTGAGGCGTATGCTACAACATTCTGGTGCTGCATCAGAACACACCCCAACCTTTTTAGAGATGCATCACAATACACTTTAAACAGTTCACTTAGTTCAGGTAATAGCAATACAGGTGCAGTAGTCAACCTGTGCTTCAATGCTTGGAAACTCTCTTCACATTCCGTAGTCCAAATAAAAGGCGTATCCTTCCTAGTCAATTTAGTTAAAGGTAAGGCGAGCTATGAAAATCCCTTAATGAATCTGCAATAATACCCCACCAAACCTAAGAAACTCCTGATCTCTATCACTGAAGTTGGTCGCTCCCAATTCATCACTGCTTCCACCTTAGCAGGATCCACAACTATTCCCTGCTTACTCACCACGTGGCCGAGAAACTTCACTTCACTCTTCCAGAACTCACATTTAGATAACTTAGCATATAACTTCCTATCTCTCAGAATTTGCAGCACAGTTCGCAAGTGATCAGCATGCTCCTCTTCAGTCTTAGAATAAACAAGAATGTCATCAATGAAGACAATAACAAACTTGTCCAGATACGGTCGAAAAATCCTGTTCATATAATCCATAAATACTGCCGGGGCATTAGTTAACCCGAAAGACATCACTGTATACTCATAATGACCATAACGGGTTCTGAAAGCAGTTTTCGGAATATCCTCGTCTCTAACCCTTATCTGATGATAACCGGATCGCATGTCAATCTTAGAAAACACACCGGCACCCTGTAACTGATCCATTAGATCATTGATTCTAGGCAACGAATATTTGTTCTTCACAGTGATCTTATTCAATTGCCGATAGTCGACACACAAACGCATACTCCCATCCTTCTTCTTCACCAGTAATACTGGCGCTCCCCACGGAGAAACACTTGGTCGGATAAAATGCTTACCCAACAGATCTTCCAGCTAAGCCTTCAGTTCAGCCATTTCTAAAGGTGACATCCTATAAGGAGTAATTGAAATCGGACCGGCTCCAAGCACCAACTCAATTGCGAATTCCACTTCCCGGTTAGGTGGAAATTCATTAATATCATCCGGAAACACATCTGGAAATTCACATACAACAGGAATCTGCTCTAAACTCTTATCATCACCTGATACTCCCGCAGTTAATAACATAATACCCTGACATTCAGTTCCAGAACAGTTTACTATCATAGAATTCAAATAGTAACTATTCACCACAACCGGTGCTTCTGACCTTTCCGGCATAAACTGTACTGACTTCTCAGAACAATCAAGCAAAACATGATTCTTGGATAACCAATCCAATCCCAAAATGAGATCAAGACCAGTCATAGGCAAACAAATCAAATCATGCACAAACTCACGCTGTTGTACTCGAAAGGGAACTTGTGGACATCCTATCCTAGTCACCATAGCTTCATGAGTAGCATTATATACTTTCAAATCATAACCTAAAACCACCATTCTCAATCCTAATTCATGGGCCTTTTCAAATGCAATAAATGAATGACTTGCTCCTGAATCAAATAAAGCATTTAAGATTTTACCAGCCATTTCACAATTACCTCTAATTAGTGTCTCAGATCCCTCAGCACCTATGGTAGAAGTGGTATATACTCTCCCTGGCTACTGTACCCTACCAGTCTCATACTTCTTCTTCTCTGGGCAATTACTGGCTATATGCCCGGGCTGTCCACAGGAATAGCATACTCCAAGTCCTAATCTACACGGGACTCCAAGATGATATTTTCCGCACTTCTGACAATTCAGATCCTGCTACGGCTGCTTCCCAAACCTTCTTCCCTGATTAACATTGG
This sequence comes from Arachis ipaensis, assembly GCF_000816755.2. NCBI lineage: Eukaryota > Viridiplantae > Streptophyta > Magnoliopsida > Fabales > Fabaceae > Arachis > Arachis ipaensis. The sequence continues at coordinate 73,076,222 of NC_029789.2, read as the reverse complement.
TATTCAGCCTTCTGTAATTACCTTGACCCTGAGTCTACTGCGGAATAGAGCCTCCATGCTTGAAATTCCTACCTCTCGGAGCAAAGTTCCTTCCTGAAGGTCTCTAAAAAGGCACCCTCAAACTCCCTTTCTCTGCTGTCGCCTTCCTCACACAGTCCTTAGCCGCCCTACTCTTATTCACCAATTCAGAAAATACCCTGATCTCCATTGGGGCAACAAAGCTCAGAATATCGCTCCGAAGACCCCCTCATATTTAATACACTTCCATTCAGCAAAATCTTCAGGCTCACCTTGACAGATATGAGAAAAGCGACATAACTCCTCAAATTTGCTGGTATACTAAGCAACAGTCATCTGTCCCTGCTTTAACTGCATTAATTCAAGTTCCTTGGCATTTCTGGATGAATTAGGAAAGTATTTCTTATATAATTCTATTCAAAAAACCTCCCAAGGAATCGCAGCACCATCAGGCTACAGGATACGTCGTGTCCCCTGCCACTAATACTGAGCTTCACCTTGCAACTGATAGGTTCCAAACTCAACCCATTGCTCTTCAGGAACCTGTTGTGCTTGTAACGCCCTTTCCATAGCCTGAATCCAATTATCTGCATCAGTGGGATTTGAGGTTCCCCTAAAAGTCGGAGGGTGAACTTTCAGAAATGTGGCAAGTGTCATAGGACCGTCCTCATCATTATTGTTCCCATGATTACCCTGATTTATCTGATTACCCAGTGCCTCGGCTGTTGCCTGCATAGCTGCAGCCATATTTCCCAGGGCAGCCATAAAGTCTACTGGATCAGTCCCTATGAAAGCAGGAGTAACGGTGCCTGTCCCTATGGATGATTAATATTAGCAAATATAAGTCCAAAGAAACATGTTTTCAATCAAAGCACATAATTAGGAAGGCAAATGTAAAACCATGCAAATAGTATGAATAAGTGGGTAAAGAGTTGATGAAAACCACTCAATTAAGCATAAGATAAACCATAAAATTGTAGTTTATCAACCTCCCCACACTTAAACACTAGCATGTCCTTATGCTAAGCTTAAGAGAACTATAAAGATGAAGAGGAATGGTAGGATGTATGAAATGCAACCTATCTATATGAATGCAATTACATGCAAAAAAATGTTCCTACCTACTTGGTTAAAAATAAATAAGTTCCCCCAAGACAAACATAAATCAGATTTCACTAATTAAAATTATATAGTAAAAACAAGTAAACTTGTAAGAAGATAGCTCATGAAAGCAGGGAACATAGAATTAAGCACTGAACCCTTACAGGAAGTGTATATGCACTCTAATCTCTAAGGTGTATAGGGTTAATCACTCTACTCTTCTCTAGTCATGCTTTCTAAACTTTGTTCTTCATCTAACCAATCAACAAATATTTAATGTACCAATGCAAACATCATGAGGTCTTTTCAAGGTTGTAATGGGGCCGAGGTAAGGGTGAGGGTATATATATAAGGCTAAGTGAGCTAGTGAAGTGAATCCTTGAGTAGTCTAAGATCTCACCTAACATATACATACTCTATTAAAATTATACTTAGCTACCCAAATTTTCCCACTTTTGTATTACCCTTTTATTTTGAAATGTCTTTATTCTTTTTAATTTTCTACCTTTGTTTTTATCATCCATGTTCCCATAAGGTTCCCCACACTTAAACAATACATAATTTCTATCTTAAACTAACCAAGGATTCAACTTGGGATTTTTATTTTGTTTTTCTGCTTAAGGCTAGTAATGTGGTTATTAAAACAAGGAGGGATTTAGAAGCTCAAGGGGGCTAACAAGGGTGATGTAAAAGGTAGGCTAATTTGGGATAAGTGAGCTAGAATCAAACAATGGCCTCAATCATATGCAAGCATGTAAATACACTAAATAATGGACATATAGATTGGAACAAAATATAGATTACAATCATAGAGAAGGAAACACACAAGAATAAAAATTTATGGTTAAATAATGTAACCATGTAAATAAGCTCAAAGTCTCACAGGTTGTGTGTTCTTTGGCTCAAAAACCATGTTCCAAATTCAACTTCAAACAAGTTTAACACAAAATTTTCATTTTAAATTAGTGAAATTTTTCAAAAATAGGGTCCTAAAAAGAATTTTATTACTTAAACCAAGTAGTAACTAAATGCACAAATCAAATAAACATGCAATCAAATATGCAGATGCAACAATGAACAAATTAATATTGGTGTTGAAATAGGAAATAACTAACCCATGAAGATCGGTATCGACCTCCCCACACTTAAAGATTGCACCGTCCTCGGTGCATGCTAAGATGTGCAAGTGGATGGGGGTTGTGGTTCCTCAGCTGGGGCTCTTTTTGTTCCTTTCCTTGCCGGTAGTTTGGGAGTAGCTTTCTCTTTACCCTTCTTGGTGGCCATTCTGAAAAGGGAAAAAGAAAGTGACTTATAAAGCTAAGGGTTAGAGCAAGGAAGAGAGCGGGAAAGGTGGTAATCAATGCACAATAAAGAAGAATGACGTTAGCACACGCTCATGAGTACATGTGAAAAGTCATCAATGGAAACTAGCTAGTGCATATGATAACAATTGAATGCAAGGTGTTTATTGGCATGCAGGCAAAGGCATGAGTAGCATAGATCAAGCATTCAATGTCCAAGTTAGATTACCAAGTCTTTCAAACTAGCAACATGTTTGTAATGACAATTATATTGAATAAATATGATATGAAAAAGGGTTTTGTGAAAAGCAGGCATTCAGAGTAGTAGAATAAAAGATACTGAAAAGTAGTGCACAATGCCATACGGGCATTTTCACAAACACATAGCATGCATGGTAAATAATCTAATGAAAATAATAAATTGAACATGCAAGCAACCCTTTAAAAATAAATATATATAATTGTCAAATAATTCCTCTAATAATCCACAAGTAAAATATAGAAATAATGACCCAAATAAATTTCTAACACCAATGAAAATAATGCCATGAATGAAAGTATGCAAATAAATAAAAAGAAAAATAAGAAGAATGAGAAGGGAAAGAAGATAAGAAAGGAAGAAGAAAGAAATAAGAAAAGATAAGAAAAATAAGGATTAGAGAAGAAAAGATAAGAAAATTGGCTGATCTGGATATTCTGTGCGCCGCTTGTGACGCGGACGCGTGAGTGACGCGGTCGTGTGGTGCGTGATAAGGTCAGGTGACGCGGACGCGTAGGTCACGCGATCGCGTGGCCTGTTTTGTGCGATTGGCGCGTCGGTTTGCAAATTTTATAGGATCATTTGCAGGGAGCAGCTGGTCAGCTTTTTCCTGCTGTGTGAAGTTCTTCTCCCGCCATGAGGAATCGTGCATGAGGGCAATGATGGACTGGGAGGAATCTCCTCGCTTGAGCTTGCCAGTAGCCTTGCCTTTTCCTTTCCTTTTTGAGGCACACATCCTGAAAAACAGAAAACCAGGGTATGGATAAAAATAGTAAAGCAAATAGGCAAGTAAACAAAGGAAACTCAAAGCGGCAAAGGAGAAATAAAATAAGGAAAATGAGTATATAAAATGTGATTGAATTTATGTTAAATGGAAAAATAGTCAATATGCCATGGTTAGAAAGTTAGAGGAAAGTGAAAATAATCAGAAAAGAGATCAAAAGGGTTAGTATGGTTAGAATTTGAAAAAAAAATTAGTAAATTAAAATTAGTGAGTTAGTAAAGTGCGGGTTAAAGTAAGTGGCGTAGAGAAAAATTCCATATAACAAGGATTCACAGGTAAGAATAGAAGTACTCATAATCGAACAAGGAAAACAGGGTGATGCTGATTCGAATAGAAATATAGAAAGCAAAAATTGGAATCAGTGAATCACAAATGCAGTTTATGAACCAGGAAACCAAAGAGGATAAGAAAGTCTGCCATAGCATTCATGAAACAATTTGGGTAAAGCAGAGTAAAACAGAGTTCAGAAATGCCAAACCAAAACATGAATGAAAACAATTTACAAAAAATTTGGGCAGCATTCCGGCTAAAATTGGATTGTCCCAGAAAATAAATAGCAATCATAGCAGTTCATATGAATTAGAAACTTGCTGTAGTTACCTATAATTAATAGAAATAGGAAAATTCAGAGTAACAAGCAGCAAATGCAAGAAATCACAGCATATGAACGAGGTCACAGGAATAGCAGAATTGCAGTTATGATAAAACAGAAATAGGAACAGTGCAAGTAAACAGACCTAGATCCACTAACCACAACCTAAGCTACCTAACAACCTAAAAATCCACTACAGCATGCATATCTATCTATCCTAAGTATGAACAAAAACGGAAAAAAAAATACAGAAAAATGACGAACGGATAAAAGGGAGTGCGTGTTGCGGAACCTGGAAAGCGAAAGAAGCAGAACGGTTGGGTGATGGCGGCGGTGGTGTCCGGCGCGGTGGCGGGGCACGGCGGCGCGGTGGCGGCTGGGTGGTGCTGGGTGGTGGCTGGAGGAAGTAAAAGCAGAGAGGGAGAAGAGGGTTGGGGGTGGAGGGCTGCGCGACTGATAGGGTTCGCGTGGCTGGGGGGTTATATTTTCGAATCCACGCGGCCGCGTGGGGCACGCAGTCGCGTGGTTGGGGTGAAAATGGGAGTGACGCGATCGTGTGGGGCGCGCGATCACATGAGAGGGGGGAAAGAGGGGTGACGCGATCGCGTGGGTCGCGCGATCGCGTCGCTGGAATTCGTGCTAAACGCACGACTCCAGCGCCGTTTTAGCGCAACTCTCTGTCTCCTTTTGGGGTGATGTGCAATCCATGCGACGCGATTGCGTCGCTCACGCGGTCGCGTGGGATTGGTATTGTGCAAGTGACGCGATCGCATGGGGCATGCGGTCGCGTGGGCCAATTTGTGCGAAATGCACAAGGGCCACACGATTCCAGCCTAACTTTCTATTCGTTGGATCCTTACGCCGATATATATATATCACGCGGCCGCGTGGGTCATGCGGTCGCGTGGGTGGTGTTTCTTGCAATATGACGCGATCGCATGGGGCATGCGGTCGCATCGTGCACCCCTTTTTTTTTCATATATGCATGAAAAATGCAGAATGCAATGATTAACATGAATGCTATGCATGATTCTAGGTTTAATAAATTAAAATGAAAAAGGAAAAATGAAAGCAATTAACAAGAAATAAATTGAAAAAGAAGCGACCATACCATGGTGGGTTGTCTCCCACCTAACACTTTTAGTTAAAATCCTTAAGTTGGACATTGGAGGAGTATCCTGTTATGGCGGCTTATGTTTAAATTTATCTAAAAATCTCCACCAGTGCTTGAAATGCGAATAGCCTCCGGGGTCCCAAACCAAGCATGCAAAGCTTCTGAGCAGCTCCAAACAGATTTTCAGGCTCCCGGGACGACGAATGTCAGGATAGAGTCCAGGATTCCAAGCCTTAATTTTAAATCCGCCTCCGTCTTGATCTACATGTTTCCATTCGGGCGGTTTAAAAAGTAGAATCTCACCTTGGTGACCAAACATTTTCCATGATCCATGCAATTGAGCATGATACCAATCCGTGTACTTCGAGGTGAAGCGTGGAACCTTATTGAACCTTGTGCACTAGCTCTGAGTACGAGCCATTTCTGTTTCTTGGATTATTCCATTTGATTCTTCATAAACGACTTGCCTTGGAGAAATATCCTCCTTAGCATCAACTGTAGTCTCCTTGACGACGTGTTCCTCAATTCTGGATTCCCATGGAGGTTCAGCATCTCCTAGATCTTCAACCAACTCTTCTTCTTGAGCGATGACAGTTTCTTCTACTTGTTCTAGTACGAATTCATTCTCTGTCTTGTCCACTGGAGTTTCTGGTATCTTCTTCATGCTACGCTCTTCGTTAGACTGTTCATATGGGGCTGTGGCTGATCCTTGTGTATTTGAGCGCCTAGAAACCCATTGAATTATCGCTTGCTCCAGTTGTTGAATGGTTTTTTGAAATTTATTTACTGTTTCCGTTAGGCGAATCTCTGCTTCTCGGGTTGCCGGACTTGGACATGACACAAAGGAAAGTGGTGGTGATTGGGAGCGATTGGATTGGCACTGGGGTAAGGAAGGATCATATGGTGGCGAATGGTGAAGAGAAGCTTGTGAGTGTGGTGGTTCGAGGTTATATTGAAAGGATGGTTTACATACACGGGGTGGGGCTTGTTGGTAGTTACAAGATTATCCACCATATCTTTCAGCTGGGTATGCATTGTAGAATGGTCTTTGTCCAGGATATCTCGGAGGGTGTTGCTGCCAAAAGGGTTGATTAGATCCTCTTGGTTCCATCCATCCTTGATTGGTCTGACCTTGATGCGCGTTCCTGCTGTAACTTCTATTTCCTTTAACAATATTAGAACCAAACTAAAAGCGAGAGGGGTGAGAGTTCATGGTAGCAAATAAAGATAAACAGAAAAAAAAAACAAAAATAAATAAATAAGCAAAAGAAAAATATTTACAATAACCAATAATAAGGCACACGTTAGCAGTTCCCCGGCAACGACGCCATTTTGACGTTAGGATTTTTGCCAGTAAAGAATGTCATAAAAATAGTCGCGTTGTAGATATAGTCTCTAAACCGACAAAAATCCCTTCGTACAAATGTTTTGGGTGTCACAAGTAACAAACCCCTTTAAAAATTGTTAACCGAGTATTCAAACCTCGGGTCGTCTTCTCAAGGAACTGCGAGGAGGTATGTTCCTATTATTGGCTATAAAAGTTGTAATCGGGGTTTAGAAGATGATAAGCAAGTAATTTAAATGACAAGTAAAGTAAATGGCAATTAAAATAAATAAATACTGTAAAGCAAACTTTTGGCAAGGTAAGAGAAGTTGGAGGTCCAACGTAGTTATCTCTCTCAACTATAATCAAAGTTGAATCTAAACTCCACTTGGTCAACCTTTACTAGGGCAAAGGAAAGTCAAGGGACTAATTAAATTGACCTTTGAATCCTATTTATTTCCTAAGAAAAGGTTGGGATTACTTAAGTTCAGCTCAATTAGCAAGATAACGATTATCAATTATGTTGAGTTTAATAACCGTTGAGTTACTGAATTCTTAACAAGGACCAAAAGGGAAAAAAAATAAAATTGCTGGAATAATAAAAATGTCCTTAGATGGGAAGCAATGGTAACTTAAATCAAAGAGAATAATCATAAACTGAAAATACCTCAATTATCGTTAATTCAAATAACAGTCTGTAACATGGAAGAAATCATAGATTCAATTATAAAGGTAAATAGCCAACTCAGATACTGAAATAAATAAATAAAGTGAAAGAGAAGTTTAGAACAAAGAAATATAAAACCTGGATTGAGAGTCACTCTTAAAGCGAGAAGAAATCCTAAATCCTAAGAGAGAAAGGAGAAGATCTCCCTCAACTAAATCTAAATCATTGAAAAATAAAATATGCGAGCTCTCCTTTGAATGGGTGCATTCCCACACTTTATAACCTCTGGTCTATGCTGTCTGTACTTGGATCTGGGCCAAAAAGGGCTTCAGAAATCGCTGGGGGCGCATTCTGTAAATTCTGATACGTGGCCTCTGTCACGCGTCCGCGTGGGTCACGTGGTCGCGTCATTCGGAGCTTTTCCTTGCCACGCGGTCGCGTTAGTCATGCGTCCACGTCGTATGCGTTCTGCTTATGTCGCGCGGTCGCGTCAGTCATGCAGCCGCGTCGCTGCATCTTCGCTTCTGGCACGCGATCGCGTCGTCCATGCGATCGCGTGAATACCAGTTTCCTTCAAAGCTCTGTTTTGCTTTCTCCTTCCATTTTTGTATGTTTCCTTTTCCATCCTTTAAGTCATTCTGCCTTAGAAAATCTGAAACTACTCAACACACTAATCACGGCATCGAATGGAAATAAAGGTAATTAAAATAATTAATTTTTTTTAAAGCTTAGAAAAAACATGTTTTTCACAATATGACATAATAAGGAAGGGAAAGTAAAACAATGCAGTTAATATGAATAAGTAGGTGGAGGATTGAATAAATCACTCAAATTAAGCACAAAAGAACTCATGAAACATGGGTTTATCAGCGCGAGTGCAGCCTCGCGGTCGCGCAACTCTCTGTTCGAAACTCTTTTGCCAAAAATCTGGGTGACGCGATCGCGTGGGGCATGCGATCGCGTGAATGGCCATCTTTTAAAAAAGACGCGGACGCATGGGGCACGCGTTCGCGTGGTGAGGCTTGGGTTTCCACCACGAGTCCAGCCCAACTCCAGCTCAACTTTCTGTCATACACCCATTTACGTCGATTCCACAGAGCCACGCGTTCGCGTTGGTGACGCGGACGCGTGGGGAAGCTATTTTTCAAATGACGCGGCCGCGTCAGCGACGCGGTCGCGTGGATCAATGTGTGCCATTAGCACGCCTCCAGCCATGCTTTCGTGTGACTCTCTGTTCATCCTCATTTTCTTCCAAACGCACATACGACGCGGACGCGTCGGCGACGCGGACGCGTCGCATGCCAAAATCCTTTTTTTTTTAATCTGAAAAAAAATATGCAGAATGCAATGTTAATATGAATGTGATGCAAAACTCCAGGTTCAATATAATAAAATAAAATGAAACTCAAAAACAAATAAAACTAAATAAAAATGAGAAAGGAACGATTATACCATGGTGGGTTGTCTCCCACCTAGCACTTTTAGTTAGAGTCCTTAAGTTGGACATTTGGTGACCTCCCTGTTATGATGGCTTATGCTTGTACTGATCCAGGAATCTCCACCAATATTTGTACTTCCAGTAACCTCCGGGGTCCCAAACTAGGCATGTAAAGCCCTTAAGAAGCTTCAACAGATCCTTAGGCTCCCGGGGTGATGATTGTCAGCATAGATTCCAGGATCCCAAATCTTGCTTTTACACCCGTCTTCAAGTTGATTATCATGATTCCATCCGGGTGGTTCAGCTTTAGAATTCTCACTGAAGCGTCCAAACAACTTCCTAGACCCATTCAATTGAGCTTTACACCAACCCTTGCGTTTAAACTTAAAGCTTCCAACCATGATAAACCTTGCAGGACAATTCTTACCACTGGCCATCTTCCTCTTACTCTTAATGCCACAAAGAGCTCTAAGTTGACCATCCGTCTCCAGTAGCCCATATTCAAGTGGGATTAGAAAGCTAAGGGATATGAAATTTACCCATTTGAATATTGTGAAGGATGATGGCAACTTAGGGGGAGGTATTTCTAATGAAATTGCAAGCTCCACTCCCTTGTTCTCTTCTCTGATAATTACCACCTCTTTGCAAGCTTCTTCACTTTCAACCTCTTCCTCTTGGTAGCTTTCTTCCAATTCAATCTTCTCTTCATTGCTTTCCAAGGGCATGGGAGGTTGTGCTTCTTCTTCTTGAATCTTTATCTCTTGATCAACCTCTTCCAAGTCTTCAACTGTGATATGCCTTGGAGGTTGTACACCCTCCTCAGCATCAATTTCAAATGTCTTGGAAGGGGGTTCTATGACTGGACTTTCCCATGTAGGTTCTGCATCTCCTAAGTCTTCAACCAATTCTTCTTCTTCAATAATTCTGGCTTCCTCTACTTGTTCCAGTACAAAGTCATGCTTCGTACTGTTCACTGGAGTTTCTAGTATCTCCTTCATACTACGTTCTTCATTAGATTGTCCACATGAAGCCATGGGGATTCTTTGAGTGTCCGAACGTCGGGAAGCTAATTGACTCATTATTACTTGCCCCAATTGATGAATGGTTGTCTGACATCGATCCACTGTTTCCTTGAGACGATCCTTTGTCTCTTGATGCACTCGGCTTTCATAAATAGGATCATAGTGCTCTTGGATTGATGGATATGGAGATGGTGAA
>NC_029789.2:73066178-73066276 GCF_000816755.2 Arachis ipaensis | reverse complement strand
AGGAGAGGATCATATGGTGGTGGTTGTTGATAGTCCATTGGAGGGGGTTGTTGCCATGAGGGTTGATCAAATCCTTGTGGCTCCTCCCATCTCCCATC
>NC_029789.2:73046989-73063140 GCF_000816755.2 Arachis ipaensis | reverse complement strand
CGACAGAAATCCCTTCGTACAAACGTTTTGGTTGTCACAAGTAACAAACCCCTATAAAATTGATAACCGAGTATTTAAACCTCGGGTCGTCTTCTCAAGGAATTGCAAGGAAGTATGTTCTCATTATTGGTTATGAAGATTGTAAATTGGGGGTTTTGGAAGTAAGGTGGGAATATGTTATATGACAAGTAAAATAAAACAATAATAATAAAATCTCTTGGCAAGGTATAAGAAATTGGGAGTCCAGACTTAGTTATCCTTATCAATAACAATGAAAGTCGAATCTTAATTCCACTTGGTCAGCCTTTACTAAAATAAAGGAAAGTCAAGGGACTAATTAGTTAGATCTTCGAATCCTATTTATTTCCTAGGAAAAGGTTGGGATTATTGAAGCGCAATTCAATTAGCAAAGATAACAGTTATCAATTATGCTGTTGAGTTGGATAATTCCTGAGTTACTGATTTCTTAACCAAGACCAAAAGGGGAAAAGTAAATCTATTGGAATAAGAATGCCTTCAGATGGGAAGCAATAATCATGTAAATAAAAGAGAGCAATAATAACTGAAATACCTCAAATAACATTAATTCAAGTAATCTGGAACAGTTTATAAACTAGATTGGGAAAATAAATAAAAATAAAGAACCTGGGATTGAGAGTTACTCCTAAAACTAAGAGAAGTCCTAAATCCTAAGAGAGAGAGGAGAGAACCTCTCTCCAAACTAAATCTAAATCATGAGAAGTGAATTATGAGAGCCCCCTCTTGAATGGATGCATTCCCCCCACTTTATAGCCTCTAATCTGTGTGTTATGGGCTGAAAATTGGGTCAAAAGCAGCCCAGAAATCGCCCCCTGCGATTTCTGTTACGTTCAGGTCGCAGAAAGGTGACACGGCCGCGTCGTCCATGAGGCCGCGCAGGTTGGGTGTTGGCCAGGTCACGCGTCCGTGTGACCCACGCGTTCGCGTTGCCTGGCATCGGGGCAACCATGGCAAATTATATATCAAATCGAAGCCTCGGACGTTAGCTTTCCAACGCAACTGGAACCTCATCATTTGGACCTTTGTAGCTAAAGTTATAGCCGTTTGAGTGCGAAGAGGTCAGGCTGGATAGCTTAGCAATTTCTCCAACTTATTGTATTCCTTCCACTTTTGCATGCTTCCTTTCCATCCTCTGAGCCATTCCTGCCTTATAATCTCTGAAAACACTTAACACACATATTAAGGAATCTAATGGTAATAAGAGAGGATTAATATTAGCAAATATAAGTCCAAAGAAACATGTTTTCAATCAAAGCACATAATTAGGAAGGCAAATGTAAAACCATGCAAATAGTATGAATAAGTGGGTAAAGAGTTGATGAAAACCACTCAATTGAGCATAAGATAAACCATAAAATAGTGGTTTATCAGGAAGTAACCCTGTGAGTCAATGAGGATGAGTTTATGTTGAATGCTGTCAAGGCCATGCAGCATCCAGACACACCAAAAGACTGCATGAAAGTTGATCTTATTGACTCTCTGGTGGAGGAGATCAACATGGCTGAGAGTCTCGAATCAGAGCTGGAAAACATCTTTAAAGATGTTCCGCCTGATTTAGAGGATTCAGAGGAATTAAAAGAGCCTCTGAAACTTCCTCAGGAAGAGGAAAAACCTCCTAAACCCGAGCTCAAACCATTACCACCATCCCTGAAATATGCATTTCTGGGAGAAGGTGAAACTTTTCCAGTGATCATAAGCTCTGCTTTAAATCCACAGGAAGAGGAAGCACTAATTCAAGTGCTAAGGACACACAAGACAACTCTTGGGTGGTCCATAGGTGACCTTAAGGACATAAGCCCAGCTAGATGCATGCATTAACAAGATGCCAAGAGACCAACCTATTTTTAAACTGGGAAAAATGTCACTTTATGGTGACTGAAGGGATTGTCCTTGGGCATAAAATTTCAAACAAGGGAATAGAGGTGGATCAAGCTAAAGTGGAAGTAATTGAAAAATTACTACCACCTGCTAATGTTAAGGCAATCAGAAGCTTTCTGGGGCAAGCAGGATTCTACAGGAGGTTTATAAAGGATTTTTCAAAAATTGCAAAACCTCTGAGCAATCTGCTAGTTGATGACACGCCATTTGTGTTTGACACAGAGTGCCTGCAGGCATTTGAAACTCTGAAAGCGAAACTGGTCACAACACCAGTTATTTCTGCACTAGACTGGACATTACCATTTGAACTAATGTGTGATGCCAGTGACCATGCCATTGGTGCAGTACTGGGGCAGAGGCATGACAAGCTTCTGCATGTCATTTATTATGCTAGCCGTGTTTTAAATGATGCCCAGAAAAACTACACAACCACAGAAAAAGAATTTCTTGCAGTGGTTTATGCCATTGACAAGTTTAGATCATACTTAGTAGGATCCAAAGTGATTGTGTACACTGACCATGCTGCTCTTAAATATCTACTCACAAAGCAGGATTCAAAGCCCAGGCTCATAAGATGGGTGTTGCTTCTGTGGGAATTTGATATAGAAATAAGAGACAAAAAAGGGACAGAAAACCAAGTGGCTGACCATCTGTCCCGGATAGAGCCAGTAGAAGGGGCGTCCTCTCCCTCTATTGAGATCTCTGAAACCTTTTCGGATGAGCATTTGTTTACCATTCCGGAAACACCATGATTTGCAGACATTGCAAACTATAAAGCTGCAAGGTTCATACCCAAGGGGTACAGCAGGCAACAAAAGAAAAATTAATTACTGATGCAAAGTACTACTTGTGGGATGAACCCTATCTCTTTAAGAGATGTACAGACGGAATAATCCGTAAGTGTGTGCCTAGAGAAGAAGCACAGAGGATCTTATGGCATTGCCATGGATCACAATATGGAGGTCATTTCGGAGGTGAGCGAACAGCCACCAAGGTCCTCCAATGTGGCTTCTACTGGCCTACACTCTATAGAGATTCCCGAGAGTTTGTACGTAACTGTGACAGTTGCCAAAGAGCTGGTAATCTACCTCATGGTTACGCCATGCCTCAACAAGGAATCTTGGAGATTGAGTTGTTTGACGCGTAGGGAATTGACTTCATGGGACCTTTCCCACCATCATACTCAAACACTTATATTCTGGTGGCAGTCGACTATGTATCAAAATGGGTACAGGCCGTTGCCACACCCACCAATGATACTAAAACAGTGCTGAAGTTCCTCCAGAAACATATCTTCAGCAGGTTTGGTGTCCCTAGGGTACTAATCAGTGATGGGGGCACTCACTTCTGCAACAAAAAGCTTTACTCTGCCATGGTCCGGTATGGAATTCGCCACAAGGTGGTGACTCCATATCATCCACAGACAAATGGGCAAGCTGAAGTTTCTAACAGAGAACTAAAAAGAATCCTGGAACGGACTGTAAGTACCCGTAGAAAGGATTGGGCACGAAGCTTGGATGATGCTCTGTGGGCCTACAGAACGGCATTCAAGACTCCTATAGGGACCTTTCCATACTAACTTGTGTATGGTAAGGCTTGTCACCTGCCCGTGGAACTGGAACATAAGGCCTACTGGGCAACCAGATTCCTAAACGTTGATGCCAAATTAGCTGGAGAAAAAAGATTGCTCCAGCTAAATGAGCTAGAGGAATTCAGATTCACTGCTTTCGAAAATGCCAAGCTTTATAAAGAGAAATAAAAAAGGTGGCATGACAGAAAGCTGTCATCTAGAATCTTTGAACCAGGAAAAAAGGTTCTGTTGTTTAACTCTAGGCTCAGGCTATTCCCCGGGAAACTGAAATCCCGGTGGAGGGGGCCATATGTGATTACAAGTGTATCACCATACGGTTATGTGGAGCTTCAAGACATGGATTCTGATAGGAAGTTCATTGTTAATGGACAGAGAATCAAGCACTATCTTGAAGGCAATGTTGAGCAAGAGTGCTCAAGGCTGAGGCTATATTAAAAGCTCAGCAAGGTCCAGCTAAAGACAATAAAGAAGCGCTTGCTGGGAGGCAACCCAACCATTAGCTAACTTTTTCTATTATTTTATTTTATTTTATTTTATTTTATTTTTCATTTTAATTACATGAGCTTAATATTAACAAGGTAAAGAATCAATTGCATAAGTTCACAGGGCTACAGAAGGATTCAGAGCACAAAACAGAAAAAAGGAGCTCACTGGCAAGAAAACGCCAGTAAAAAAGCTGTTCTAGGTGTTCAACGCCCAAAAGAAGCATCCACTGGGCGTTGAACGCCAGTAAGGATAGCCATCTGGGCGTTAAACGCCAGAAAGTAGCATCTTCTGGGCGTTGAACGCCAGAAAGAAGCACCTTCTGGGCGTTTAACGCCAGATTTACAGCATCCTGGGCGTTCAGAAAAACGCCCAGTGACAAAGGAGTTCCTGGCGTTCAATGCCAGAAAGAAGCAATAGTTAGGCGTTGAACGCCCAGGAAAAGCAGCATTTGGGCGTTAAATGCCCAAAACATGCAGCATTTGGGCGTTTAACGCCAGGATGGTGGGGAGGAGGTAAATTCATTTTTACTTCACAATTTTTATGTTAATTTTAATTTTCATGTTTCAATTCATGATTTCTTGCATAAACATGTTACAAACCCTCAATTCCAAAAATCTTTTAACCCTAATTTCTAAAAACCCTATTTCAAAAATATCAAATGTATCTTAATCCATAAACACAAATCCTTTCTTTCAATCCAATCCAACTCTTTTTCAAATTTTCCAAAATTAATCTATCTCTTTTCCTTCTAAAATCTTTTCAACTCATCAATATCTTTTTCAAATCTCCACATTATCTTTTTCAAAATCCAGATTTATCTTTTTCAAATATCTTTCATATCTTTTCAATTCTAAATCACATCTTTTCATATCATACTTATCTTTTCCAAATCACTTTTTCTATCATATCTTTTTCAAATAATTTTCGAAACCCACCCCCCTACCCCTTAAATATTGGTTCGGCCTCTCCCCCTCTCCTCCTCAAGTGCACCTAGCTCTCCATCTATCCCTCTCCTTTCTTTTCTTTTGCTTGAGGACAAGCAAACCTCTAAATTTGGTGTGTTTATCCGTGATCGCTAAACCATACCCACTAAGATCATGGCTCCTAAAGGAAAACAACCCACTCCAAGAGGCAAGAAAGAGAGTATTCCAAAACCACTTTGGAATCAAGGGAAGTTCTTAACCAAAGAACATTCAGACCACTACTACAAAATAATGGGTCTAAGATCAGTGATCCCAGAAGTCAAGTTCGATCTGAAAGAAGATGAATATCCGGAGATCCAAGAGCAAATTCGAAACAGGAACTGGGAAATCCTAGCTAATCCTGAAACAAAAGTGGGAAGGAATATGATTCAGGAGTTCTACGCTAATCTGTGGCAAACAGACAGGAAGAGAATATATGGAACTGCCCTCTATGACTATCGGACTTTGGTTAGGGGAAAGATTGTTCACATCCACCCTGACAAAATCAGGGAGATCTTTAAGCTACCTCAGCTGAAAGATGACCCAGACTCCTTTAATAGGAGAATAATGAGAACAAACAAGGGCCTGGACAAGATTCTAGAGGATATATGCATCCCTGGAGCCAGGTGGACCACCAGCACCAAGGGCGTCCCAAATCAACTCAAGAGAGAAGATCTCAAACTAGTCGCCAGAGGATGGCTGGACTTCATTGGGTGTTCTATATTGCCCACTAGCAACCGTTCTGAAGTCACCGTTAAAAGAGCAGTGATGATCCATTGCATTATGTTGGGAAAAGAAGTGGAAGTTCATCAACTGATTTCATGTGAATTTTACATAATTGCAAACAAGAACTCCAAAGATGCCAGGCTGGCTTATCCAAGCTTAATCTCTATACTCTGCAAAGATGCTGGAGTAAGGATGGGAATAACGGAGTATATCTCAGTGGAGCAACCAATCACTAAAACCACAATGGAAAAACAACAAGCACAGGATGACCCCATCAAGAGAAGAGCACAGGAATTTCTCCCGGAAATCCCTCAATTTGAATATTGGGAACATCTTGAAGCATCTGTTACTAAGTTGCAAGAAGCTATGGACCAAATAAAGGAAGAACAACAAAATCAAAACAACATGCTCTGGAAACTGCTCAGAGAACAAGAAGAGCAAGGGCGTGAACTGAAGGAATTAAAGCATCAGAAACTATCTCTTGAAGGGCCAAGCACTCCACAGACTAAAGAGGCATCTACTTCCCAACTTCAAGGTTGTTGAGTTCTAATCTTAGCCTTAACTATGTGATAATTATTCTTATTTGAGTTTTACCTTAGAAGTTATATATAAATAGTAGTAATTAGTATCTATATTTTGATTTTATCTCCAATTAAGCTATAATTTATTTTTCTCATTATCATTAAACATGAATAAAATAGCAGATTTTCTTTAGAATAAGGAGGCAATTTTCTTTCGAGTTTTTAATAAGAAAAATTCTAATTATTTACATGTGGTGGCAATGCTTTTTATCTTCTGAATGAATGCTTGAACAGTGCATATGTCTTTTGAATTTGATGATTATGAATGTTAAATATGTTGGCTCTAGAAAGAATGATGAAAAAGGAGAAATTTTATTTGATAATCTGAAAAATCATAAAAAATTGATTCTTGAAGCAAGAAAAAGCAGTGAATACAAAAGCTTGCAGAAAAAAAAAGAGAGTGAAAATAAAAGAAAAAGAAAAAGAAAAGCAAGCAGAAAAAGCCAATAGCCCTTAAAACCAAAAGGCAAGGGTAATAAAAAGGATCCAAGGCTTTGAGCATCAGTGGATAGGAGGGCCTAAAGGAATCAAATCCTGGCCTAAGCGGCTAAACCAAGCTGTCCCTAACCATGTGCTTGTGGCGTGAAGGTGTCAAGTGAAAACTTGGCACTGAGCGGTTAAAGTTAAGGTCCAAAGCAAAAAGAAGAGTGTGGTTAAGAACCCTGGACACCTCTAATTGGGGACTTTAGCAAAGCTGAGTCACAATCTGAAAGGGTTCACCCAATTATGTGTCTGTGGCATTTATATATCCGGTGGTAATACTGGAAAATAAAGTGCTTAGGGCCACGACAAAGACTCATAAAGTATCTGTGTTCAAGAATCAACATACTGAACTAGGAGAATCAATAACACTGTCTGAATTCTAAGTTCCAATAGATGCCAATCATTCTAAGCTTCAATGGATAAAGTGAGATGCCAAAACTGTTCGGAAGCAAAAAGCTACTAGTCCCGCTCATCTAATTAGAATCTGAGCTTCACTCAAAAACTCTGAGATATTATTGCTTCGTGACTTATTTGTATTCTACTTTATTTGTCTAGTTGCTTGGGGACAAGCAACAGTTTAAGTTTGGTGTTGTGATGAGTGGATATTTTATACGCTTTTTTGGGTTAATTTCATGTAGTTTTTAGTATGTTTTAGTTAGTTTTTAGTTTATTTTCATTAGTTTCTAGGCAAAATTCATATTTCTAGACTTTACTATGAGTTTGTGTGTTTTTCTATAATTTCAGGTATTTTCTGGCTGAAATTGAGGGAGTTAAGCAAAAATCTGATTCAGGCTGAAAAAGGATTGCTGATGCTGTTGGATTCTGACCTCTCTGCACTCAGAATGGATTTTCTGGAGCTACAAAAGTCCAATTGGCACGCTTCTAATTTCGTTGGAACGTAGACATCCAGGGCTTTCCAGCAATATATAATAGTCCATACTTTGCTCAAGGATAGATGACGTAAACTGGCGTTCAACGCCAGTTCCATGTTGCAGTCTGGCGTTCAGCGCCAGAAATAGGTTACAAGTTGGAGTTCAACGCCAGAAACAGGTTACAACCTGGCGTTCAACTCCAGAAATAGCCCAGGCACATGAGAAGCTTAAGTCTCAACCCTAAGTCTCAGCCCCAGCACACACCAAGTGGGCCCCAGAAGTGGATATCTGCACTATCTATCATAGTTTACTCATTTTCTGTAAACCTAGGTTACTAGTTTAGTATTTAAACAACTTTTAGGAATTTATTTTGGACCTCATGACATTTTTAGATCTGAACTTTGTACTCTTTGATGGCATGAGTCTCTAAACTCCATTGTTGGGGGTGAGGAGCTCTGCTGTGTCGATGAATTAATGCAAGTATTTCTGTTTTCTATTCAAATACGCTTGTTCCTATCTAAGATGTTCATTCGCGCTTCATTATGACGAAGGTGATGATCCATGACACTCATCACCATTCTTAACCCATGAACATGTGCCTGACAACCACCTCCATTCTACATTAGATTGAATGAGTATCTCTTAGATTCCTTAATCAGAATCTTCGTGGTATAAGCTAGAATGCAGCATTCATGAGAATCCGGAAAGTCTAAACCTTGTCTGTGGTATTCCGAGTAGGATTCAAGGATTGGATGACTGTGACGAGCTTCAAACTCGCGAGTGCTGGGCGTAGTGACAGACGCAGAAGGATAGTAAATCCTATTCCAGTATGATCGAGAACCGACAGATGATTAGCCGTGCGGTGACAGTGCACCTGGACCATTTTCACTGAGAGGACGGATGGTAGCCATTGACAACGGTGATTCACCAACACACAACTTGCCATAGGAGGAAACTTGCGTGTTTGAAGAGGAGTACAAGAGGAAAGCTGAAATTCAGATGACAAAGCATCTCCAAAACTCCAACATATTATTCATTACTGCATAACAAGTATTTATTTTATGCCCTTTCACTTTTTGCAACTTAAACTAAGAATTATTATTGATATTATATTCTGACTAAGAATTGCAAGATAACCATAGATTGCTTCAAACCAACAATCTCCGTGGGATTCGATCCTTACTCACGTAAGGTATTACTTGGACGACCCAGTGCACTTGCTGGTTAGTTGTGTGAATTTGTAAGAAATAGTAATATTGACATTGACATACACAAATTCGTGCACCAGTTTATCATGGCTGAAGACTTTGAAGAGGTTGATCAAGAGATAGAAATTAAAGAAGAAGAAGCACAACCTCCCATGCCCTTGGTAAGTAATGAAGAAGAGATTGAATTGGAAGAAAACTACCAAGAGGAAGAGGTTGAAATTGAAGAAGTTTGCAAAGAGGTGGAAGTTGTCAAAGAGCACAAGGGAGTGGAGCTTGAAATCACCTTGCCAAAGTTATTGGAGACCTCTCCACCTAAGTCACTGATGAGCGGATAATTTATACGCTTTTTGGCATTGTTTTTAGTACATTTTTAGTAGAATCTAGTTACTTTTAGGGATGTTTTTATTAGTTTTTATGCTAAATTCACATTTCTGGACTTTACTATGAGTTTGTGTATTTTTCTGTGATTTTAGGTATTTTCTGGCAGAAATTGAGGGACTTGAACAAAAATCAGATTCAGAGGTTGAAGAAGGACTGCAGATGCTGTTGGATTCTAACCTCCCTGCACTCAAAGTAGATTTTCTGGAGCTACAGAACTCCAAATGGCGTGCTCTTAAATGCGTTGGAAAGTAGACATCCAGGGCTTTCCAGAAATATATAATAGTCCATACTTTGATTAAGGATAGATGACGAAACTGGCGTTGAACGCCAGTTCCATGCTGCATTCTGGAGTCAAACGCCAGAAACAGGTTGCAAAGTGGAGTTAAATGCCAGAAACAGGTTACAAACTGGCGTTCAACTCCAAGAAAGACCTCTACATGTGTAAAGCTCAATGCTCAGCCCAAGCACACACCAAGTGGGCCCCGGAAGTGGATTTCTGCATCAATTACTTATCTCTGTAACCCTAGTAACTAGTTTTTATAAATAGGACTTTTTACTATTGAGTTTTCATCTTTAGTTTCATCTTCAGATCAAGTTTGGGGGCTGGCCATTCGGCCATGCCTGAACCTCATCACCTATGTATTTTCAACGGTAGAGTTTCTACACACCATAGATTAAAGTGTGGAGCTCTGCTGTTCCCACGAATTAATACAAAGTACTACTGTTTTTCTATTTAATTCAACTTATTCCGCTTCTAAGATATTCATTCGCACTTCAACATGAATGTGATGATCGTGACACTCATCATCATTCCCTATGAACGTGTGCCTGACAACCACTTTCGTTCTACCTTCGATTGAATGAGTATCTCTTGGATTTCTTAATCAGAATCTTCGTGGTATAAGTTAGAACCCATGGATGGCCATTCTTGAGATCCGAAAAGTCTAAACCTTGTCTGTGGTATTCCGAGTAGGATCCGGAAAGGGATGGCTGTGACGAGCTTCAAACTCACGAGTGCTGGGCGTAGTGACAGACGCAAAAGGATGGTGAATCCAATTCCAGTATGATCGATAACCTCCAGATGATTAGCCATGCAGTGACAGCGCAACAGACCATTTTCACAGAGAGGACGGGATGTAGCCACTGACAACGGTGATGCCCAATATATAGCTTGCCATGGAAAGGAGTAGGATTGATTGGATGAAGACAGCAGGAAAGCAGAGGTTCATAGGAACGAAAGTATCTCTATACGCTTATCTGAAATTGTCACCAATGAATTACATAAGTACCACTATCCTATTTTATATTTTATTTATCTTTTACTTATCAGTTCATAAAATCAGTTGAATCCGCCTGACTGAGATTTACATGGTGACCATAGCTTGCTTCATACCAACAATCTCCGTTGGATCGACCCTTACTCACGTAAGGTTTATTACTTGGACGACCCAGTGCACTTGCTGGTTAGTTGTACGAAGTTGTGAAACAAAATTAAGAATATGAACGTGTGCATGAAGTTTTTAGCGCCGTTACCAAGGAAGTAATGATCACGATTTCGCACATCAAGTTTTTGGCGCCGTTGCCGGGGATTGTTCGAGTTTGGACAATTGACGGTTCATCTTGTTGCTCAGATTAGGTAATTTCCTTTTTCGTTTTATTTTCAAAAAAAAATTTGTTTTCAAAAATCTTTCAAAAAGTTTTTTTTTTCTTTTGTTTTCGAAAATTATTCTAAATTTTTAAGAATGAATTCTAGAGTTTCAAAATAATATGCTGAAGCTTGTCTGGCCATCAAGCTTTAGACTAACCTGGTATGATTCATGGGATTTTGATTAAGGACTTTGAATTCATTACTTCCTTTTTCCTATATGTTTTCGAAAAAAGTAAAATAAAATACAAAAAAAAATATATAAAATCATACAAATAAAAAAATAATTTGTGTTTTCTTGTTTGAGTATTGAGTCAATTTTTAAGTTTGGTGTCAATTGCATCATTTTAATATTCTAAAAATTATTTTCAAAAATTTCATGCATTGCATTCTTCATGATCTTCAAGTTGTTCTTGGCCAGTCTTCTTGTTTGATCTTCATATTTTCTTGTTTTGTGTCTTTCCTTGTTTTTCATATGCATTCTTGAATTATTAATGTCTAAAGAATACATATTTTTAAGTTTGGTGTCTTGCATGTTTTTCTTTTCTTAAAAATTTTCAAAAATAAGTCTTGATGTTCATCTTGATCTTCAAAGTGTTCTTGGTGTTCATCTTGACATTCAAAGTGTTCTTGCATGCATTAGTTGTTTTGATTCATAATTTCCATGTTTTGTGTCAATTTTGTGTTTTTCTCTTTCATCATAAAAAATTCAAAAATAAAAAAAAAATATCTTTCCCTTTTTCACTCATAAATTTTCGAAAATTTGAGTTGACTTTTTCAAAACTTTTTAAAATTTAGTTGTTTCTTATGAGTCAAATCAAATTTTCAATTTGAAAATCTTATCTTTTTCAAAATCTTTTTCAAAAATCAAATCTTTTTCATTTTTTCTTATTTATTTTCGAAAATTATTAAAATATTCTTCAAAAATATTTTTCTTAATTCTATCTCATGATTTTCGAAAATATTACTAACAATTAATGTGATTGATTCAAAAATGTAAAGTTTGTTACTTGCCTAATAAGAAAGGTTCAATCTTTAAATTTTAAAATCAAATATTTTTGTTTCTTGTTAGTCAAGTAATCAAATTTAATTTTCAAAATCAAATCTTTTTAAATTTCTTTTTCAAACCTTTTTCAAAATAATTTTCAATCACATCTTTTTCAATTTCAATCATATCTTTTTCGAAATCAAATTTAAAATCTTTTCTAACTTCTTTTGTAACTTCCTTTCTTTTCAAAATTTGACTTTCAAATCTTTTTCAATCAATCTTATCTTTTTGTTTCAATCACATCATTTTCAAATTTCAATCTTATCTTTCCAAAATTTGATTTTCAAAAATCTCTTAACCACTTAACTTTTTGCTGATTCTTATCTTTTTCAAAACTGCCCAACTAACTTTCTACCTTTAATTTTCGAAAATCCCTCCCTCTTTTTTTTCAAAATTTTTTTTTAAGTAACTAATTATTTTAATTTTTATTTTGATTAATTTTCGAAATTCTCTCACATCTCATCTCCTTCTATTTATTTATTCATCTACTAACACTTCTCTTCCACCCAAAAATTCGAACCCCATCCTCCTCTCTGTGTTCGAGTTTTTCCTCTTCTCTTCCTTACATTACATTCTTCTCTTCTTCTACTCACATAAAGGAATCTCTATACTGTGACATAGAGGATTCCATATTTTCTGCTTTCTTCTTCTTTTTCATATGAGCAAGAACAAGGATAAGAACATTCTTGTTGAAGCTGATCTTGAACCTGAAAAGACTCTGAAGAGGAAGCTATGGGAAGCTAAAGCACAACTCTCTGGAGAAAATCTGACAGAAATTTTCGAAAAAGAAGAAGACAATATGGCTAAAAATAATAATAATGCAAGGAGGATGCTTGGTGACTTCACTGCACCTAATTCCAATTTACATGGAAGAAGCATCTCAATTCCTATCATTGGAGCAAACAACTTTGAGCTTAAACCTCAATTAGTTTCTCTGATGCAACAGAACTGCAAGTTTCATGGACTTCCATCTGAAGATCCTTTTCAGTTCTTGACTAAATTCTTGCAGATCTGTGATACTGTTAAGACCAATGGGGTTGATCCCGAGGTCGACAGGCTTATGCTTTTCCCGTTTGTTGTAAGAGACAGAGCTAGAGTATGGTTGGACTCTTAACCTAAAGATAGCCTGAACTCTTGGGATAACCTGGTCACGGCTTTCTTAGCCAAGTACTTTCCTCCTCAAAAGCTTAGTAAGCTTAGAGTGGATGTTCAAATCTTCAGACAAAAAGAAGGTGAATCCCTCTATGAAGCTTGGGAGAGATATAAGCAACTGACCAAAAAGTGTCCTTCTGACATGCTTTCAGAATGGACCATTCTGGATATATTCTATGATGGTATGTCTTAACTATCAAAGATGTCACTGGACCATTCTGCAGATGGATCCATTCACCTAAAGAAAATGCCTGCAAAAGTTCAAGAACTCATTGACATGGTTGCAAATAACCAGTTCATGTACACTTCTGAAAGGAATCCTGTGAATAATGGGACGCAGTCTGTGATCTATCTAAGGCCACTGTGAGTTTCATGAATGAAACAAGGTCTTCCATTAGAAATTTGGAAGCACAAGTGGGCCAGCTGAGTAAAGAAATCACTGAAACCCCTCCTAGTACTCTCCCAAGCAATACAGAAGAGAATCCAAAGAGAGAGTGCAAGGCCATTGATATAACAATCATGGCCAAACCTACAGGGGAGGAAGAGGACGTGAATCCCAGTGAGGAAGACCTCCTGGGACGTCCAGTGATCAACAAGGAGTTTTCCTTTGAGGAACCAAAGGACTCTAAGGCTCATCTGGAGACTATAGAGATTCCATTGAACCTCCTTGTGCCATTCATGAGCTCTGATGAGTATTCTTCTTCTGAAGAGAATGAGGATGTTACTGAAGAGCAAGTTGCCAAGTACCTTGGTGCAATCATGAAGCTAAATGACAAATTATTTGGTAATGAGACTTGGGAAGATGAACCTCCCTTGCTCATCAATGAACTGAGTGATCTGGATCAACTGACATTACCTCAGAAGAAACCAGACCCTGGAAAGTTCTTAATACCTTGTACCATAGGCACCATGACCTTTGAGAAGGCTCTATGTGACCTTGGGTCAGGGATAAACCTCATGCCACTCTCTGTAATGGAGAAACTAGGAATCCTTGAGGTACAAGCTGCCAATTTCTCATTAGAGATGGCAGATAAATCTATGAAAATGGCTTATGGACTAGTAGAGGACGTGTTAGTAAAGGTTAAAGGCCTTTACATCCCTGCTGATTTCATAATCCTAGACACTGGGAAAGATGAGGATGAATCCATCATCCTTGGAAGACCCTTCCTAGCCACAGCAAGAGCTGTGATTGATGTAGACAGAGGAGAATTGATCCTTCAACTGAATGAGGACAACCTTGTATTTAAAACTCAAGAATCTCCTTCTGTAACAATGGAGAGGAAGCATAGAAAGCTTCTCTCAAGACAGAGTCAACTAAAACCCCCACACTCAAACTCTAAGTTTGGTGTTGGGAGGCCTTAGCCAAACTCTAACTTTGGTGTTGAACTCTCATATCCAAACTCTAAGTTTGGTGTTGGGAGTCTATAAAATTGACCTGATCACCTGTGTGGCTCCATGAGAGCCCACTGTCAAGTTATTGACATTAAAGAAGCACTTGTTGGGAGGCAACCCAATTTTTATTTATTTAATTCTACTTTTATTTTTATTGTTCTTTTATATTTTATTAGGTTCATGATCATGTGGAGTCATAAAATAATTACAAAAATTAAAAACAGAATCAAAAATAGCAGAAGGAAAATCACACCCTGGAGGAAGGACTTACTGGCGTTTAAACAACAGTAAGGAGCATCTGGCTGGCGTTCAACGCCAGAACAGAGCATGGATCTGGCGTTGAACGCCAGAAACAAGCAACATCCTGGTGTTCAAACGCCAGGAATACACCCTGGGAAGAGCTGGCGCTGAACGCCAGAAACAAGCATGGAGCTGGCGTTCAACGCCAGAAACATGCTGCATATGGGCGTTGAACGCCCAGAACAAGCATCACTTCGGCGTTTAAACGCCAGAATTGCATGCAACGACGTTTTACACGCCTAATTGGTGCAGGGATGTAAATCCTTGACACCTCAGGATCTGTGGACCCCACAGGATCCCCATATACCTCCACTCACCTTCCCTCCTCATAATCCTATATCACCCTTTCCCAAGAACCCTTCACCAATCACCTCAATCTTTCTTCCACATCACCTCTTCACCACTCACATCCATTTCTTCCTCTTCTCATCCTTTCTTTCTTCTTTTGCTCGAGGACGAGCAAATATTTTAAGTTTGGTGTGGAAAGCATTGCCTTTTTTTTTCATAACCACTAATGCCTCAAGGGATGCACTTTCCTCCATAAAACTATTGGGAGCAAATCAATACTTCCCTAGGAGAATTAAGTTCCAATATGGGACAACTAAGGGTGGAGCACCAAGAGCATTCCATCATCCTCCATGAAATTAGAGAAGATCAATGAGCTATGAGGGAGGAACAACAAAGACAAGGAAGAGACATAGAGGAGCTCAAGAGCACCATTGGTTCTTCAAGAAGAGGAAGACACCACCCTCACTAAGGTGGACTCATTCTTTAATCTCCTTGTTTATTTATTTTCCTGTTTTTTTATTTTTGAGCTTTATGTTTATTTATATTTGTGTCTTATTACATGATCATTAGTGTCTAAGTTTCTATGCCTTAAAGTCATGAATATGAATCCATCTCTTAAATGAATACATGGTTTCGAATTCATCCTTGAAACTAGTTTAATTATTTTGATGTGGTGACAATACTTTTTGTTTTCTGAATGAATGCTTGAACAGTGCATATGTCTTTTGAATTTGATGTTTATGAATGTTAAATATGTTGGCTCTTGAAAGAATGATGAAAAGGAGAAATGTTATTTGATAATCTGAAAAATCATAAAAATGATTCTTGAAGCAAGAAAAAGCAGTGAATACAAAAGCTTGCAAAAAAAAAGAGAGAAAAGAAAAAAAAATGGCGAAAAAAATAGAAAAAGAAAAAGCAAGCATAAAAAGCCAAAAGCTCTTTAAAACAAAAGGCAAGAGCAAAAAGCCAATAGCCCTTAAAACCAAAAGGCAAGGGTAATAAAAAGGATCCAAGGCTTTGAGCATCAGTGGATAGGAGGGCCTAAAGGAATAAAATCCTGGCCTAAACGGCTAAACCAAGTTGTCCCTAACCATGTGCTTGTGGCGTGAAGGTGTCAAG